>NW_026728926.1:260000-275000 GCF_030272615.1 Cryptomeria japonica
ATGGTGCGCACCAAGGAGCGCTCCGAAGTGTGCTCCAAGGTGCGGCGTGCACGAAGTCGGAGCCCGGTTTGCCCCGGGTGCGCACCTCGCGCGCACCTTCGCCGCGGTGGGCACCATGGCGTGCACGAAGTCGGAGCCCGGTTTGCCCCGGGTGCGCACCTCGCGTGCACCTTCGCCGGGGTGGGCACCTTGGTGTGCAGACCTTGGCTGGGTTGCGCGCCCTGGTGGGCACCATGGTGCGCACCAAGGAGCGCTCCGAAGTGTGCTCCAAGGTGCGGCCTGCACGAAGTCGGAGCCCGGTTTGCCCCGGGTGTGCACCTCGGGTGGGCACCTTGGTGCGCATGCCTTGCCTGGGCTGCGCACCAGGGCGGGCTCAAGATGGCACCCGCGTTCCTTTTTTTTCACTATCTTTCAAAACGGAAATTTTAAAATCTCATTTTTTTTTGCCTTTTTCTGGAAATTAGTGAAGGCAGCGCATCAAAGGTGCGCACCTCGCTGCCCACCACGGTGCGCAACGCCGGTGGGCACCCGGGAGTGCTTCGAAGTGTGCTCCAAGGTGCTGCGTGCACGTTGTCGGAGCCCGGTTTGCCCCGGGTGCGCACCTCGCGTGCACCTTCGTCGGGGTGGGCACCTTGGCTGGGTTTGCCCCGGCTGCGCTCCGAAGCGGGGTTATTGGAGCGCCGCCTCTTTTTTTGTCGGAGCGTTTGGTGGGGTTTCTCGCATTGGCTCTTCCGAGGCCCGGTTGCCACCCTGGCGCGCACGAAGTCGGAAGTAGGGTTAATTGCCCGGGTGCGCACCTTTGCCAGGGTGGGCACCTTACCTGGGCTGCGCACCAGGGCGGGCTCAAGATGGCACGCGCGTTCCGTTTTTTTCACTATCTTTCAAAACGGAAATTTTAAAATCTCCTTTTTTTTTTGCCTTTTCTGGAAATTAGTGAAGGCAGCGCATCAAAGGTGCGCACCTCGCTGCCCACCTTGGTGTGCTCTGAGGTGCGCACCCGGGAGCGCTACGAAGTGTGCTCCAAGGTGCGGCGTGCACGTTGTCGGAGCCCGGTTTGCCCCGGGTGCGCACCTCGCCTGCACCTTGGCCGGGGTGGGCACCTTGGCTGGGTTTGCCCAGGGTGCGCTCCGAAGCGGGGTTACTGGAGCGCCCCCTCTTTTTTTGTCAGAGCGTTTGGTGGGGTTTCTCGCATTGGCTCTTCCCAGGCCCGGTTGTTGGGTGCGCTCCCACCCTGGCGCGCGCGAAGTTGGAAGTTGGGTTAATTGCCCGGGCGCGCACCTTCGCCAGGGTGGGCACCTTGGTGCGCACACCTTGGCTGGGCTGCGCACCAGGGCGGGCTCAAGATGGCACCAGCATTCCCTTTTTCTCACTATCTTTCAAAACGGAAATTTTAAAATCTCGTTTTTTTTTTGCCTTTTATGGAAATTAGTGAAGGCATCGCATCAAAGGTGCGCACCTCGCTGCCCACCTTGGTGTGCTCCGAGGTGCCCACCACGGTGCGCAACGCCGGTGCGAACCCGGGAGCGCCCCGATGTGTGCTCCAAGGTGCGGCGTGCACGAAGTCGGACCCCGGTTTGCCCCGGGTGCGCACCTCGCGTGCACCTTGGTGCGCACACCTTGGCTGGGTTGCGCGGCCTGGTGGGCACCATGGTGCGCACCAAGGAGCGCTCCGAAGTGTGCTCCAAGGTGCGGCGTGCACGAAGTCGGAGCCCGGTTTGCCCCGGGTACGCACCTCGCGTGCACCTTCGCCGGGGTGGGCACCTCGGCTGGGTTGCGCGCCCTGGTGCGCACCAAGGAGCGCTCCGAAGTGTGCTCCAAGGTGCGGCGTGCACGAAGTCGGAGCCCGGTTTGCCCCGGGTGCGCACCTTCGCCGCGGTGCGCACCATGGCGTGCACGAAGTCGGAGCCCGGTTTGCCCCGGGTGCGCACCTCGCGTGCACCTTCGGCGGGGTTGCGCGCCCTGGTGGGCACCATGGTGCGCACCAAGGAGCGCTCCGAAGTGTGCTCCAAGGTGCGGCGTGCACGAAGTCGGAGCCCGGTTTGCCCCGGGTGCGCACCTCGCGTGCACCTTCGGCGGGGTTGCGCGCCCTGGTGGGCACCATGGTGCGCACCAAGGAGCGCTCCGAAGTGTGCTCCAAGGTGCGGCGTGCACGAAGTCGGAGCCCGGTTTGCCCCGGGTGCGCACCTCGCGTGCACCTTCGCCGCGGTGGGCACCATGGCGTGCACGAAGTCGGAGCCCGGTTTGCCCCGGGTGCGCACCTCGCGTGCACCTTCGCCGGGGTGGGCACCTCGGCTGGGTTGCGCGCCCTGGTGCGCACCAAGGAGCGCTCCGAAGTGTGCTCCAAGGTGCGGCGTGCACGAAGTCGGAGCCCGGTTTGCCCCGGGTGCGCACCTCGCGTGCACCTTCGCCAGGGTGGGCACCTCGGTGCGCACACCTTCTCAATGTTTTCTTGCCTTTTCTGGAAATTGGTGAAGGCAGCGCATCAAAGGTGCGCACCTCGGTGTGCTCCGAGGTGCGAACCCGAGAGCGCTCCGAGGTGCCCACGAAGTCGAAAGTCGGGTTAATTGCATTGTTTTCCCCGGGTGCGCTCCGAGGTGCGCAACATCGGCGCGCACCAAGGAGGGCTCCGAAGTGTGCTCCAAGGTGCGCACGATGGCGTGCACCTCTGGTGCGCACGATTCGGAGCTCGGTTTGACCGGGGTGCGCACACCTTGGCTGGGTTGCGCACCTTTTGTGCGCTCCAAGGTGCGCACGAAGTCGGAGCTCGGTTTGCCCCGGGTGCGCACCTTCGCAGGGTGCGCACCTTGATGCGCACGCCTTGGCTGGGCTGCGCACCTTGGTGGGCGCCATGGTGCGCACCTTTCGTGCGCTCCAAGGTGCGCACGAAGTCGGAGCTCGGTTTGCCCCGGGTGCGCACCTTGGTGGGCGCCATGGTGCACTCCGAGGTGCCCAAGATTGGTGCGCACCAAGGAGCGCTCCGAAGTGCGCTCCAAGGTGCGCGCGAAGTCGAAAGTTGGGTTAATTGTCCGGTTTGCCTCGGGTGCGCACCTTGCGTGCACCTTCGCCAGGGTGGGCGCCTTGGTGCGCACACCTTGGCTGGGCTGCGCACACCTTGGCACCCGCGTTTCCTTCATTTTAAATTTTTTTTTTTTACAATCTCTCAAGTGGGAAATTCTATAATCTCAACTTTTTTTGCCTTTTCAGGAAACTTTTGAATGGAGCGCATCATTGGTGCGCTCCGAAGTGTGCTCCAAAGCTCTCTCCAGCTGCGTGCACCTGCCCCGGCCGCGCACCCGGCCCCGCCCAGCTTCGCTCACCTGTCCCGGGCGTCTGGTGCGGAACCTTAGAGTAAGAAACATCACCGTGCACCTTGGCCAACGTGCGCGACTCGACCGAGCGCGCACTGGCCGAGGTGCACACCGATTTCACCTGGGTGCGCGCGCAGCACCTCGGGCGCACCGGGGTGCGCGCACAACGCCCGGGTTGCACCGTGGCCTGTGTGCTCGGGGCGCCTCGGGTGCGCGCTCGGTGTCGCCCCCGCGCGCGCGGTAGTGCGGGCAGCGCACCCCGGCCCGGCCCGGCCCCGACGAGAACGCAAACGGGCAAAAGGTTTATTCAAATAGCATTGCGACGCCCGGCGAAAAACTAAAAAAGGGTGCAACACCGGGACTTCCCGGGAGGTCACCCATCCCAGTACTACTCCGGCCCAAGCGCGCTTAACTGCGGAGTTCTGATGGGATCCGGTGCACTAACGCTGGTATGATCGCACCCGTTATGAGCTTGTCGCAGTGTGTACTTAGCAAACCGCGACCCACGTGCGAATCCACCCCGGCCACCCACCCCCGTCGAGGTGCACACCCTCCCTCGCGAAGTGCGCCCCGTTCGCCAAGTGTGAGCCCTGCCCGGGTGCGCGCACCTTGCTAGGGCGTCGGGTGTGCACCCGGCCCGGCCTACGTGCGTGCACCTGGAGGGGGCGTCGTGTGCGTGCAGTGTCCCGTCTGCAACGCGGTGCCCACACACCACCTCGGGCGCAACGACCTGCGCTCACATGTGGGCCGAGTGCACCTTGGTGCATGTTCGGGGCGCCTCGGGTGCACGCTCGATCTTGCCCCGGTGCACCAAGGCGCTCGGTTTGCCCCGGGTGCGCACTTGGTGCAAGGTGGGCACCCAAAATAGGGATCAAGCACCAAAACACAAGTTTCGGGATGCAAAATGGGACCCAAGGACCACAAATGCGTTCCAAGACCCATGATGGGTCCACGAGAACAAAAATGTGTTCCGAGACTTAATAAACAAATATTGGGTTTTAGGAGAAGAAACATGCTCTGATGCCCAAAACGAGAATCGACCCCGAAAAGGCCACAGGCCAAAAGTGGGATGCGAGACAAAAAAAAATGGGACCCGAGGACCAAAATTGGGTTCCCAGGTCGAAGACAGGGCAACCGGACAAGAAACGACCTCTAAGGCTCGAAATGAGTCCCGACGACTAAAACTTGACAAGAAGCACCCATCAGGCACCCAACTCGACACCCATGGGATGCCGACCCACCCGGGCTTCCACCTAGCACACCTTGGCACCCACCCACCCTCGCACCCAACCTCGCACCCAACTTAGCACCTTTGAACCCACATTGGCACTCACCCTGACCCTGGCACCTTGGAACCCACATTGGCACTCACCTTGACCCTGGCACCCACCTTTGCACTCACCTTGGGACCCACCCTGGCTCCCACCTCGGCACCCACCCAGACACCCACCTTGGTTCCTTGGCACCCACCTTGGATCCTTGGCACCCACCCCGACACCCACCTTGGCACGCAACTTGGCTACTTGCCACCCACCTTGGCTCCTTGACGCCCACCCCGACAACCACCCCGTGACCTACCCTGGCTAGGGTTGGTGCACACCCACCCTGGTGCCCACCTTGGCACCCACCCTATGACCCACCTTGGCACGCACCTTAGTACCCACCCCGTTACCCACCCTAGGACCCACCCCGTGACCCACCTTGGCCAGGGTGGGTGCACCCACCCTGGTGCCCACCTTGGCACCCACCCATCCTAGCACCCAGCCTGTGACCGGGCTTGGAACCCAACCTTGCACCCGCACCCGTCTTGGCCAGTGTGGGTGCGCACCCATCCTGGCACCCACGTTGTGACACACCCTTTAACCCACGCACCCTAGCACCCACGTTGGCACCCACCTTGGAACCCAACCTAGCAACTTGGCACCCACCCCGTGACCCACCTTGGCATCCACCATAGCAGTCGCCGACTTGGCACCCACCTCGGCACCCACCTTGACACTTGTGGACCCACCTTGCCACTCACCCTAGCATCGACCCATCCTAGCACCCACCCTGGCACCTTTGCACCCTAGCACTCACCCATCCTAGCACCTAACCTGTGACCCACCTTGACACTCACCCTCGCACCCACCTTGGAACCCAACCTAGCACCCACCCACCCTGACACCAACCCTAGCACCTACCCACCCTTGCACCCACCCTGTGACCCATCTTGGCACCCACCCATCCTACCACTCAACCTATCACCCACCTTCTCACCCACCTTGGCATCCACCTTAGCACCCACCCACACTGGCACCTTGGCACCCACCTCGGGCAAGGTGGGTGCACACCCACCCTGGCACCCAATTTAGAACCCACCGAGCATGTTACCCACCTTGGCACCCACATTGCAGCCCACCCTAGTACCCACCCTATGACCCACATTGGCATCCACACCCTAGCACCCAGGCACCTCGACACCCGCCTTGACACCCACCCTAGCACTGAACCTGTGACCCACCTTGGAACTCACCCTAGAACCCACCCACCCTGTGAACCACCTTGGCATCCACCTTAGCACCCACCCACCTTGGCACCCACTCTAGCACTCACCCATCCTAACACCCAACTTGTTACCCACCTTGGCACCCGCCCCTCGCGTCCACCTTGAAACCCACCCTAGCACCCACCCACGCAGGAGCCCACCTTGGCACCCAACCTAACACCCACGCATCCTGGCACCCAACTTGTGACCCACCTTGGAACCCACCCTAGTACCCACCTTTGAACCCACTATATCACCAACCCACCTTGGCACCCACCCTATGACCCTCTTTGGAATCCACCCTAGCACGCACCCACCCTGGCACCCACCATGGAGCGCACCCTAGCACCCACCCACCTCGGCACGCACCTCAACACCCACCTTGGTGTGCGCACTGCGCCAACCTCTCAAAGACCCTATGTGGTGCGCTCCAAAGTGTACACCTTTGGTGCGCTCCAAGGTGCGCACCTTTGGTGCACACCGAGGTGCACACCAAAGTGTGCACCGAGGTGAGCACCAAAGTGCACTCCAGGGTGCACACCAAGGCGTGCACCTTTGGTGCGGTCAATGCAAACGAATTCGGAAGTTGGGGTCGATGTCCTAATCGCTGCTGCAGACTACACGTATGAGAATCGGACAAATAGCTTTATATAGGGGAGGTGTTGCGTTTGATGGGTCGACTCCCCTGGTTGTGTGCACTGCACCAACTTCAAAGACCCTGTCTTGTTTAAGAAGTCAAAAGTTGGGGTGGATGTCCTAATCATTGCTGCAGTCTACGCATGTATGAGAATCAGACAAATAGCTTATATAGGGGAGGTGTTGCATTCGGTGGGTTGACTCCCCTGGTTGTGCGCACTGCGCCAACCTCAAAGACCCCGCATAGCAGAAGAAGTCGGAAGTCGGATTTTGGTGAGCACCAAGGCGTGCACCTTTGGTGCGGTCAACGCAGACGAATTCAGAAGTTGGGGTGGATGTCCTAATCGTTGTTGCAGGCTACACATGTATGAGAATCAGACAAATAGCTTATATAGGGGAGGTGTTGGGTTTGATGGGTCAACTCCCTTGGTTGTGCGCATTACGCCAACCTCAAAGACCTTGTTTTCGTTAAGAAGTCAAAAGTTGGGGTCAATGTCCTAATGGCTCCTGCAGGCTACACATGTATGAGAATCGGACAAATAGCTTATATAGGGGAGGTGTTGGGTTTGATGGGTCGACTCCCCTGGTTGTGCGCATTACGTCAACCTCAAAGACCTTGTTTTCGTTAAGAAGTCAAAAGTTGGGGTCGATGTCCTAATTGCTCCTGTAGACTACACATGTATGAGAATCAGACAAATAGCTTATATAGGGGAGGTGTTGGGTTTGATGGGTTGACTCCCCTAGTTGTTCGCATTACACCAACCTCAAAGACCTTGTTTTCGTTTAGAAGCCGAAAGTTGGGGTCGATGTCCTAATTGCTCCTGCAGGCTACGCATGTATGAGAATCAGACAAATAGCTTATATAGGGGAGGTGTTGGGTTTGATGGGTCGACTCCCCTGGTTGTGCGCATTGCGCCAACCTCAAAGACCCTGCATTGCGGATGAAGTCGAAAGTCAGAGTTTGGTGTGCTACAAGGTGTGGTCGAAGGTGCTCACCTAGGTGTGCACCTTTGGAGCACAGGAAAAGTGCCCTCCAAAAGTGCGCACCTTTGGAGTGCACAAAAGTGCCCTCCAAAAGTGCGCACCTTTGGAGCGCAGAAAAGTGCCCTCCAAAAAGTGCCCTCCAAAAGTGCGCACCTTTGGAGCGCAGAAAAGTGCCCTCCAAAAAGTGCCCTCCAAAAGTGCGCACCTTTGGAGCGCAGAAAAGTGCCCTCCAAAAAGTGCCCTCCAAAAGTGCGCACCTTTGGAGCGCAGAAAAGTGCCCTCCAAAAGTGCGCACCTTTGGAGCGCAGAAAAGTGCCCTCCAAAAAGTGCCCTCCAAAAGTGCGCACCTTTGGAGCGCAGAAAAGTGCCCTCCAAAAAGTGCCCTCCAAAAGTGCGCACCTTTGGAGCGCAGAAAAGTGCCCTCCAAAAAGTGCCCTCCAAAAGTGCGCACCTTTGGAGCGCAGAAAAGTGCCCTCCAAAAAGTGCCCTCCAAAAGTGCGCACCTTTGGAGCGCAGAAAAGTGCCCTCCAAAAAGTGCCCTCCAAAAGTGCGCACCTTTGGAGCGCAGAAAAGTGCCCTCCAAAAGTGCGCACCTTTGGAGCGCACAAAAGTGCCCTCCAAAAGTGCGCACTTTTGGTGCGCACCAAGGCGCTGGTTCGGTCGTTGCAGGCGAGTTCGGAAGTTGGGGTCGATGTCCTGAGCGGAGGTGCAAACTACACAGGTGTCGGAATCGGACAAATAGCTTATATAGGGGAGGTGTATGCTTCGATGGGTCGACTCCCCAGGTTGAGCGCACCGCGCCAACCTCAAAGACCCTACGGTATGGATGAAGTCGGAAGTTGGGTCCGATGACCAATTCGATTAGTAGGTATGCTCATGAGGTCGGAATTTGGGTCCGATGACCTGCCATGTGCAGGAAGGCGAATGTTGACACTGTGCGTTGCAAGGTGCACACCAAGGCGCTGGTGCGGTCTTTTTAGTCGAGTTCGGAAGTTGGGGTCGATGTCCTGATCGGAGGTGCAAGCTACACAGGTGTGGGAATCGGACAAATAGCTTATATAGGGGAGGTGTATGCTTCGTTGGGTCGACTCCCCGGGTTGAGCGCACCGCGCCAACCTCAAAGACCCTACGGTATGGATGAAGTCGGAAGTTGGGTCCGATGACCGATTCGATATGTAGGCATACTCGCGAGGTCGGAATTTGGGTCCGATGACCTGCCACGTGCAGGAAGGCGAATGTTGGCACTGTGCGTTGCAAGGTGCGCACCAAGGCGCTGGTTCGGTCGTTGGAGGCGAGTTCGGAAGTTGGGGTCGATGTCTTGATCGGAGGTGCAAACTACACAGGTGTGGGAATCGGACAAATAGCTTATATAGGGGAGGTGTATGCTTCGTTGGGTCGACTCCCCGGGTTGAGCGCACCGCGCCAACCTCAAAGACCCTACGGTATGGATGAAGTCGGAAGTTGGGTCCGATGACCGATTCGATATGTAGGCATACTCGCGAGGTCGGAATTTGGGTCCGATGACCTGCCATGTGCAGGAAGGCGAATGTTGGGACTGTGCGTCGCAAGGTGCGCACCAAGGCGCTGGTGCCGTCGTTGCAGTCGAGTTCGGAAGTTGGGGTCGATGTCCTGGTCAGAGGTGCAAACTACACAGGTGTGGGAATCGGACAAATAGCTTATATAGGGGAGGTGTATGCTTCGATGGGTCGACTCCCTGGGTTGAGCGCACCGCGCCAACCTCAAAGACCCTACAGTATGGATGAAGTCGGAAGTTGGGTCCGATGACCGATTCGATACGTAGGCATATTGGCGAGGTCTGAATTTGTGTCCGATGACCTGCCATGCGCAGGAAGGCGGAATTTGGGTCCGATGACCGAGTTGATGGCGTGCCATGCGCAGAAAGGCGGAATTTGGGTCCGATGACCGAGTTGATGTTGATGGCCCGCCATGCACAGGAAGGCGGAATTTGGGTCCGATGACCGATTTGAAGGCGTGCCATACGCAAAAAGGCGGAGTTTGGGTCCGATGACCGAGTTGATATTGATGGCCCGCCATGCGCAGGAAGGCGGAATTTGGGTCCGATGACCTGACATACGCATGGAGTCCGACTCGGGGGCCGATGTTCGATTCGATGACTTGCATTGTGGGTAAAGTCGGAAGTTGTGGTCTTTGACCCGATTCGATGACCAGACTTCGGCTGCTTGAGAATCGGACAAATAACTTATATAGGGGAGGTAGTGTTCTCGAGCATCCTCCCCCCGTGCCCGTTTATGTCGATTGATGCTGGTGCTCGACTGGTTGGAGCGCTCGGATGCAAAAATCTTGCACCAGGATTTATCGATTGTGATGGACACGGCAAGTCTCCTGATTGCTATGCAGGAGCTCATCGTGAATCTCTATGCGGCCTTGGTATGGACTCGACCTGCGGAATGGTTCGGCAATGGTAGTCGCTCCAACACGTCCTTGCAATGGCCACAGAGGTGATTCGACTAGAGCTCCAGTCTAGCTTTTGGGTTGCTTGGCGGACTGGTATAGCCGCGATCGAGTTCCGGCCATGAACGTTTTAGATAGCTCTTGGGCTTTCTGGGACGGAAGTCGGAAGTTTGGGCTGTTGTCCGATTTGATGACCATTCTTCGGATGTGTGAGAATCGGACAAATAACTTATATAGGGGACTGTGTTGTCTCACGCAGCCCCCTCCGTGCCCCTCTATCTCGACCGATGTTGGTGCTTGAAAGGGTTGGGATCGCTCGGATTTATAAACGTGCACCACCATTTGTCGAGTGTGAGGGACGCGGCAGGTCTCCTAAATGCTATGCGGGCGCTCTCTGAGAATCTCTATCCGGCCTCGACACAGACTAGTCTTGCTGAATGGTTTGGCACTGGTAGTCGATCCAACACGTCGTTGTTGTGGCCGCCTAGGCGATTCGATTCGAGCCCCCGTCTAGCTTTTGGGTTGCTTGGCGGATTTTGCCCTATCCGCAAGTGAGCTCGGTCCCTAAACGTTCGAGAAACCCGATTGCTATGCGCCGACTCTCTTTCTTGCGAGCCTCCATCTAGCTTTTGGGTCTCTACGGAACGGAAGTCGGAATCTGGGACCGTTGTTTGATTCGACGAGGCAGACTACGGTTGTGCGAGAATCGGACAAATAACTTATATAGGGGAGGTGTTGACTGGAGCATTCTCCCCCGTGCCCCTCTAACTCGACCAATGCTGGCGCTCGAACGGTGGTAGCGCTCGGATTTTCATTGAGCGCCAGCATTGGTCGATTTAGAGGGGCATGCGAGATTCCCGAATGCTATGCGAGGGCTCTAACGGAAATGTCTATTGGTTTCGGTATGGATGCAATTGCGAGTGGTTCGGCAAAGGTAGTCGTTCCGATGCGTCCATGTCGTGGCCAAATCGATAATTCGATTTGAGCCCTCGTATAGCATTTGGGTCTCTCGATGTGATTCCGCATTCCAGTCCCTTTGGGCACTGCTTGAGCCGCATCCCAGGGGGTTCCCTTCCCAATAATCTGCCTCGCAACCCGATTGCTATGCGGTGAGGCTCCTCGGCCGCCTCGGAACTATCTGTGTATCAGACGCATCGCGGGATAAGGGGTTGGCAACGGTAGTCGCCCCAAGCGCGTCCGATGCTTGGACCATTCCGAGGCGGCCCTGAAGCCTCTTCCGTCTAGCCGTTGGGTCCTTCTCGCCGCATCCCTCGCCTCGCACCCCGATTGCTATGCGGTGAGGCTCCTCGGCCGCCTCGGAACTATCTGTGTATCGGATGCGTCGCGGGATAAGGGGTTGTCACTGGTAGTCGCCCCAAGCGCGTCCGATGCTTGGACCATTCCGAGGCGGCCCTGAAGCCTCTTCCGTCTAGCCGTTGGGTCCTTCTCGCCGCATCCCTCGCCTCGCACCCCGATTGCTATGCGGTGAGGCTCCTCGGCCGCCTCGGAACTATCTGTGTATCGGACGCGTCGCGGGATAAGGGGTTGTCATTGGTAGTCGCCCCAAGCGCGTCCGATGCTTGGACCATTCCGAGGCGGCCCTGAAGCCTCTTCCGTCTAGCCGTTGGGTCCTTCTCGCCGCATCCCTCGCCTCGCACCCCGATTGCTATGCGGTGAGGCTCCTCGGCCGCCTCGGAACTATCTGTGTATCGGACGCGTCGCGGGATAAGGGGTTGTCACTGGTAGTCGCCCCAAGCGCGTCCGATGCTTGGACCATTCCGAGGCGGCCCTGAAGCCTCTTCCGTCTAGCCGTTGGGTCCTTCTCGCCGCATCCCTCGCCTCGCACCCCGATTGCTATGCGGTGAGGCTCCTCGGCCGCCTCGGAACTATCTGTGTATCGGACGCGTCGCGGGATAAGGGGTTGTCACTGGTAGTCGCCCCAAGCGCGTTCGATGCTTGGACCATTCCGAGGCGGCCCTGAAGCCTCTTCCGTCTAGCCGTTGGGTCCTTCTCGCCGCATCCCTCGCCTCGCACCCCGATTGCTATGCGGTGAGGCTCCTCGGCCGCCTTGGAACTATCTGTGTATCGGACGCGTCGCGGGATAAGGGGTTGTCACTGGTAGTCGCCCCAAGCGCGTCCGATGCTTAGACCATTCCGAGGCGGACCCGAAGCCTCTTCCGTCTAGCCGTTGGGTCCTTCTCGCCGCATCCTTCGCCTCGCACCCCGATTGCTATGCGGTGAGGCTCCTCGGCCGCCTCGGAACT
Organism: Cryptomeria japonica; assembly: GCF_030272615.1. Classification (NCBI taxonomy): domain Eukaryota; kingdom Viridiplantae; phylum Streptophyta; class Pinopsida; order Cupressales; family Cupressaceae; genus Cryptomeria; species Cryptomeria japonica. The sequence continues at coordinate 272,153 of NW_026728926.1, forward strand.
ATCTGTGTATCGGACGCGTCGCGGGATAAGGGGTTGTCACTGGTAGTCGCCCCAAGCGCGTCCGATGCTTGGACCATTCCGAGGCGGACCCGAAGCCTCTTCCGTCTAGCCGTTGGGTCCTTCTCGCCGCATCCCTCGCCTCGCACCCCGATTGCTATGCGGTGAGGCTCCTCGGCCGCCTTGGAACTATCTGTGTATCGGACGCGTCGCGGGATAAGGGGTTGTCACTGGTAGTCGCCCCAAGCGCGTCCGATGCTTGGACCATTCCGAGGCGGACCCGAAGCCTCTTCCGTCTAGCCGTTGGGTCCTTCTCGCCGCATCCCTCGCCTCGCACCCCGATTGCTATGCGGTGAGGCTCCTCGGCCGCCTTGGAACTATCTGTGTATCGGACGCGTCGCGGGATAAGGGGTTGTCACTGGTAGTCGCCCCAAGCGCGTCCGATGCTTGGACCATTCCGAGGCGGACCCGAAGCCTCTTCCGTCTAGCCGTTGGGTCCTTCTCGCCGCATCCCTCGCCTCGCACCCCGATTGCTATGCGGTGAGGCTCCTCGGCCGCCTTGGAACTATCTGTGTATCGGACGCGTCGCGGGATAAGGGGTTGTCACTGGTAGTCGCCCCAAGCGCGTCCGATGCTTGGACCATTCCGAGGCGGCCCCGAAGCCTCTTCCGTGTAGCCGTTGGGTCCTTCTCGCCGCATCCCTCGCCTCGCACCCCGATTGCTATGCGGTGAGGCTCCTCGGCCGCCTTGGAACTATCTGTGTATCGGACGCGTCGCGGGATAAGGGGTTGTCACTGGTAGTCGCCCCAAGCGCGTCCGATGCTTGGACCATTCCGAGGCGGCCCCGAAGCCTCTTCCGTGTAGCCGTTGGGTCCTTCTCGCCGCATCCCTCGCCTCGCACCCCGATTGCTATGCGGTGAGGCTCCTCGGCCGCCTTGGAACTATCTGTGTATCGGACGCGTCGCGGGATAAGGGGTTGTCACTGGTAGTCGCCCCAAGCGCGTCCGATGCTTGGACCATTCCGAGGCGGACCTGAAGCCTCTTCCCTCTAGCCGTTGGGGCTTTCTCGCCGCATCCCTCGCCTCGCACCCTGATTGCTATGCTGTGAGGCTCCTCGGCCGCCTTGGAACTATCTGTGTATCGGACGCATCGCGGGATAAGGGGTTGGCAGTGGTAGTCGCCCCAAGCGCATCCGATGCTTGGACCATTCCGAGGCGGCCCTGCAGCCTCTTCCGTCTAGCCGTTGGGGCCATCTCGCCGCATCCCCCACCTCGCACCACGATTGCTATGCGGTGAGGCTCCTTGGCCGCCTCGGAACTATCTGTGTATCGGACGCATCGCGGGATAAGGGGTTGTCACTGGTAGTCGCCCCAAGCGCGTCCGATGCTTGGACTATTCCGAGGCGGCCCTGCAGCCTCTTCCGTCTAGCCGTTGGGGCCATCTCGCTGCATCCCCCACCTCCTCGGCCGCCTCGGAACTATCTGTGTATCGAACGCATCGCGGGATAAGGGGTTGGCAGTGGTAGTCGCCCCAAGCGCGTCCGATGCTTGGACTATTCCGAGGCAGCCCTGCAGCCTCTTCCGTCTAGCCTTTGGGGCCATCTCGCCGCATCCCTCGCCTCGCACCCCGATTGCTATGCGGTGAGGCTCCTCGGCCGCCTGGGAACTATCTTCGTATCGGACGCATCGCGGGATAAGGGGTTGTCACTGGTAGTCGCCCCAAGCGCGTCCGATGCTTGGACTATTCCGAGGCGGCCCTGTGGCCTCTTCCGTCTAGCCGTTGGGGCCATCTCGCCGCATCCCCCACCTCGCACCCCGATTGCTATGCGGTGAGGCTCTTCGGCCGCCTTGGAACTATCTTCGTATCGGACGCATTGCGGGATAAGGGGTTGTCACTGGTAGTGGCCCCAAGCGCGTCCGATGCTTGGACTATTCCGAGGCGGCCCTGCAGCCTCTTCCGTCTAGCCGTTGGGGCCATCTCGCCGCATCCCCCACCTCGCACCCCGATTGCTATGCGGTGAGGCTCCTCGGCCGCCTTGGAACTATCTTCGTATCGGACGCATCGCGGGATAAGGGGTTGTCACTGGTAGTCGCCCCAAGCGCGTCCGATGCTTGGACTATTCCGACGCGGCCCTGTGGCCTCTTCCGTCTAGCCGTTGGGGCCATCTCGCCGCATCCCCCACCTCGCACCCCGATTGCTATGCGGTGAGGCTCCTCGGCCGCCTTGGAACCATCTTCGTATCGGACGCATCGCGGGATAGGGGGCTGTCACTGGTAGTCGCCCCAAGCGTGTCCGATGCTTGGACCATTCCTAGGCGGCCCTGAAGCCTCTTCCGTCTAGCCGTTGGGGCCTTCCCGCCCCATCCCTCGCCTCGCACCCCCGATTGCTATGCGGTGAGGCTCCTCGGCCGCCTTGGAACCATCTGTGTATCGGACGCATCGCGGGATAAGGGGTTGGCACTGGCAGTCGCCCCAAGCGCGTCCGATGCTTGGACCATTCCGAGGTGGCCCTGAAGCCTCTTCCGTCTAGCCGTTGGGGCCTTCCCGCCCCATCCCTCGCCTCGCACCCCGATTGATATGCGGTGAGGCTCCTCGGCCGCCTTGGAACTATCTGTGTATCGGACGCATCGCGGGATAAGGGGTTGGCACTGGTAGTCGTCCCAATCGCATCCGATGCTTGGACCATTCCGAGGCGGCCCTGCAGCCTCTTCCGTTTAGCCGTCGGGGCCTTCCCGCCGCATCCCTCGCCTCGCATCCCGATTCCTATGCGGTGAGTCTTCTCGGCCGCCGCGGAACTATACCTGTTATTGCTACTGCATCCTTCGGCTGGTAACCTCCTCTGCCGCCTTGGA
>NW_026728926.1:285000-310000 GCF_030272615.1 Cryptomeria japonica
GGTGCGCAATGCTGGTGCGAACCCGGGAGCGCTCCGATGTGTGCTCCAAGGTGCGGCGTGCACGAAGTCCGAGCCCGGTTTGCCCCGGGTGCGCACCTCGCGTGCACCTTCGCCGGGGTGAGCACCTTGGTGTGCAGACCTTGGTTGGGTTGCGCGCCCTGGTGCGCACCAAGGAGCGCTCTGAAGTGTGCTCCAAGGTGCGGCGTGCACGAAGTCGGAGCCCGGTTTGCCCCGGGTGTGCACCTCGGGTGCGCACCTCGCGTGCACCTTCGCTGCGGTGGGCACCTTGGCTGGGTTGCGCGCCTTGGTGGGCACCATGCAGTGCACGAAGTCGGAGCCCGGATTGCCCCGGGCGCGCACCTCCGCCAGGGTGGGCACCTTGGTGCGCACAACTTGCCTGGGCTGCGCACCAGGAAGGGCTCAAGATGGCACCCGCGTTCCGTTTTTTTCACTATCTTTCAGAACGGAAATTTTAAAATCTCGTTTTTTTTTGCCTTTTCTGGAAATTAGTGAAGGCAGCGCATCAAAGGTGCGCAACGCTGGTGCGAACCTGGGAGCGCTCCGATGTGTGCTCCAAGGTGCGGCGTGCACGAAGTCGGACCCCGGTTTGCCCCGGGTGCGCACCTCGCGTGCACCTTGGTGCGCACACCTTGGCTGGGTTGCGCGCCCTGGTGGGCACCATGGTGCGCACCAAGGAGCGCTCCGAAGTGTGCTCCAAGGTGCGGCGTGCACGAAGTCGGAGCCCGGTTTGCCCCGGGTGCGCACCTCGCGTGCACCTTCGCCGCGGTGGGCACCATGGCGTGCACGAAGTCGGAGCCCGGTTTGCCCCGGGTGCGCACCTCGCGTGCACCTTCGCCGGGGTGGGCACCTTGGTGTGCAGACCTTGGCTGGGTTGCGCGCCCTGGTGGGCACCATGGTGCGCACCAAGGAGCGCTCCGAAGTGTGCTCCAAGGTGCGGCCTGCACGAAGTCGGAGCCCGGTTTGCCCCGGGTGTGCACCTCGGGTGGGCACCTTGGTGCGCATGCCTTGCCTGGGCTGCGCACCAGGGCGGGCTCAAGATGGCACCCGCGTTCCTTTTTTTTCACTATCTTTCAAAACGGAAATTTTAAAATCTCATTTTTTTTTGCCTTTTTCTGGAAATTAGTGAAGGCAGCGCATCAAAGGTGCGCACCTCGCTGCCCACCACGGTGCGCAACGCCGGTGGGCACCCGGGAGTGCTTCGAAGTGTGCTCCAAGGTGCTGCGTGCACGTTGTCGGAGCCCGGTTTGCCCCGGGTGCGCACCTCGCGTGCACCTTCGTCGGGGTGGGCACCTTGGCTGGGTTTGCCCCGGCTGCGCTCCGAAGCGGGGTTATTGGAGCGCCGCCTCTTTTTTTGTCGGAGCGTTTGGTGGGGTTTCTCGCATTGGCTCTTCCGAGGCCCGGTTGCCACCCTGGCGCGCACGAAGTCGGAAGTAGGGTTAATTGCCCGGGTGCGCACCTTTGCCAGGGTGGGCACCTTACCTGGGCTGCGCACCAGGGCGGGCTCAAGATGGCACGCGCGTTCCGTTTTTTTCACTATCTTTCAAAACGGAAATTTTAAAATCTCCTTTTTTTTTTGCCTTTTCTGGAAATTAGTGAAGGCAGCGCATCAAAGGTGCGCACCTCGCTGCCCACCTTGGTGTGCTCTGAGGTGCGCACCCGGGAGCGCTACGAAGTGTGCTCCAAGGTGCGGCGTGCACGTTGTCGGAGCCCGGTTTGCCCCGGGTGCGCACCTCGCCTGCACCTTGGCCGGGGTGGGCACCTTGGCTGGGTTTGCCCAGGGTGCGCTCCGAAGCGGGGTTACTGGAGCGCCCCCTCTTTTTTTGTCAGAGCGTTTGGTGGGGTTTCTCGCATTGGCTCTTCCCAGGCCCGGTTGTTGGGTGCGCTCCCACCCTGGCGCGCGCGAAGTTGGAAGTTGGGTTAATTGCCCGGGCGCGCACCTTCGCCAGGGTGGGCACCTTGGTGCGCACACCTTGGCTGGGCTGCGCACCAGGGCGGGCTCAAGATGGCACCAGCATTCCCTTTTTCTCACTATCTTTCAAAACGGAAATTTTAAAATCTCGTTTTTTTTTTGCCTTTTATGGAAATTAGTGAAGGCATCGCATCAAAGGTGCGCACCTCGCTGCCCACCTTGGTGTGCTCCGAGGTGCCCACCACGGTGCGCAACGCCGGTGCGAACCCGGGAGCGCCCCGATGTGTGCTCCAAGGTGCGGCGTGCACGAAGTCGGACCCCGGTTTGCCCCGGGTGCGCACCTCGCGTGCACCTTGGTGCGCACACCTTGGCTGGGTTGCGCGGCCTGGTGGGCACCATGGTGCGCACCAAGGAGCGCTCCGAAGTGTGCTCCAAGGTGCGGCGTGCACGAAGTCGGAGCCCGGTTTGCCCCGGGTACGCACCTCGCGTGCACCTTCGCCGGGGTGGGCACCTCGGCTGGGTTGCGCGCCCTGGTGCGCACCAAGGAGCGCTCCGAAGTGTGCTCCAAGGTGCGGCGTGCACGAAGTCGGAGCCCGGTTTGCCCCGGGTGCGCACCTTCGCCGCGGTGCGCACCATGGCGTGCACGAAGTCGGAGCCCGGTTTGCCCCGGGTGCGCACCTCGCGTGCACCTTCGGCGGGGTTGCGCGCCCTGGTGCGCACCAAGGAGCGCTCCGAAGTGTGCTCCAAGGTGCGGCGTGCACGAAGTCGGAGCCCGGTTTGCCCCGGGTGCGCACCTCGCGTGCACCTTCGCCAGGGTGGGCACCTCGGTGCGCACACCTTCTCAATGTTTTCTTGCCTTTTCTGGAAATTGGTGAAGGCAGCGCATCAAAGGTGCGCACCTCGGTGTGCTCCGAGGTGCGAACCCGAGAGCGCTCCGAGGTGCCCACGAAGTCGAAAGTCGGGTTAATTGCATTGTTTTCCCCGGGTGCGCTCCGAGGTGCGCAACATCGGCGCGCACCAAGGAGGGCTCCGAAGTGTGCTCCAAGGTGCGCACGATGGCGTGCACCTCTGGTGCGCACGATTCGGAGCTCGGTTTGACCGGGGTGCGCACACCTTGGCTGGGTTGCGCACCTTTTGTGCGCTCCAAGGTGCGCACGAAGTCGGAGCTCGGTTTGCCCCGGGTGCGCACCTTCGCCAGGGTGCGCACCTTGATGCGCACGCCTTGGCTGGGCTGCGCACCTTGGTGGGCGCCATGGTGCGCACCTTTCGTGCGCTCCAAGGTGCGCACGAAGTCGGAGCTCGGTTTGCCCCGGGTGCGCACCTTGGTGGGCGCCATGGTGCACTCCGAGGTGCCCAAGATTGGTGCGCACCAAGGAGCGCTCCGAAGTGCGCTCCAAGGTGCGCGCGAAGTCGAAAGTTGGGTTAATTGTCCGGTTTGCCTCGGGTGCGCACCTTGCGTGCACCTTCGCCAGGGTGGGCGCCTTGGTGCGCACACCTTGGCTGGGCTGCGCACACCTTGGCACCCGCGTTTCCTTCATTTTAAATTTTTTTTTTTTACAATCTCTCAAGTGGGAAATTCTATAATCTCAACTTTTTTTGCCTTTTCAGGAAACTTTTGAATGGAGCGCATCATTGGTGCGCTCCGAAGTGTGCTCCAAAGCTCTCTCCAGCTGCGTGCACCTGCCCCGGCCGCGCACCCGGCCCCGCCCAGCTTCGCTCACCTGTCCCGGGCGTCTGGTGCGGAACCTTAGAGTAAGAAACATCACCGTGCACCTTGGCCAACGTGCGCGACTCGACCGAGCGCGCACTGGCCGAGGTGCACACCGATTTCACCTGGGTGCGCGCGCAGCACCTCGGGCGCACCGGGGTGCGCGCACAACGCCCGGGTTGCACCGTGGCCTGTGTGCTCGGGGCGCCTCGGGTGCGCGCTCGGTGTCGCCCCCGCGCGCGCGGTAGTGCGGGCAGCGCACCCCGGCCCGGCCCGGCCCCGACGAGAACGCAAACGGGCAAAAGGTTTATTCAAATAGCATTGCGACGCCCGGCGAAAAACTAAAAAAGGGTGCAACACCGGGACTTCCCGGGAGGTCACCCATCCCAGTACTACTCCGGCCCAAGCGCGCTTAACTGCGGAGTTCTGATGGGATCCGGTGCACTAACGCTGGTATGATCGCACCCGTTATGAGCTTGTCGCAGTGTGTACTTAGCAAACCGCGACCCACGTGCGAATCCACCCCGGCCACCCACCCCCGTCGAGGTGCACACCCTCCCTCGCGAAGTGCGCCCCGTTCGCCAAGTGTGAGCCCTGCCCGGGTGCGCGCACCTTGCTAGGGCGTCGGGTGTGCACCCGACCCGGCCTACGTGCGTGCACCTGGAGGGGGCGTCGTGTGCGTGCAGTGTCCCGTCTGCAACGCGGTGCCCACACACCACCTCGGGCGCAACGACCTGCGCTCACATGTGGGCCGAGTGCACCTTGGTGCATGTTCGGGGCGCCTCGGGTGCACGCTCGATCTTGCCCCGGTGCACCAAGGCGCTCGGTTTGCCCCGGGTGCGCACTTGGTGCAAGGTGGGCACCCAAAATAGGGATCAAGCACCAAAACACAAGTTTCGGGATGCAAAATGGGACCCAAGGACCACAAATGCGTTCCAAGACCCATGATGGGTCCACGAGAACAAAAATGTGTTCCGAGACTTAATAAACAAATATTGGGTTTTAGGAGAAGAAACATGCTCTGATGCCCAAAACGAGAATCGACCCCGAAAAGGCCACAGGCCAAAAGTGGGATGCGAGACAAAAAAAAATGGGACCCGAGGACCAAAATTGGGTTCCCAGGTCGAAGACAGGGCAACCGGACAAGAAACGACCTCTAAGGCTCGAAATGAGTCCCGACGACTAAAACTTGACAAGAAGCACCCATCAGGCACCCAACTCGACACCCATGGGATGCCGACCCACCCGGGCTTCCACCTAGCACACCTTGGCACCCACCCACCCTCGCACCCAACCTCGCACCCAACTTAGCACCTTTGAACCCACATTGGCACTCACCCTGACCCTGGCACCTTGGAACCCACATTGGCACTCACCTTGACCCTGGCACCCACCTTTGCACTCACCTTGGGACCCACCCTGGCTCCCACCTCGGCACCCACCCAGACACCCACCTTGGTTCCTTGGCACCCACCTTGGATCCTTGGCACCCACCCCGACACCCACCTTGGCACGCAACTTGGCTACTTGCCACCCACCTTGGCTCCTTGACGCCCACCCCGACAACCACCCCGTGACCTACCCTGGCTAGGGTTGGTGCACACCCACCCTGGTGCCCACCTTGGCACCCACCCTATGACCCACCTTGGCACGCACCTTAGTACCCACCCCGTTACCCACCCTAGGACCCACCCCGTGACCCACCTTGGCCAGGGTGGGTGCCTTGGTGCGCACAACTTGCCTGGGCTGCACACCAGGGCGGGCTCAAGATGGCACCCGCGTTCCGTTTTTTTCACTATCTTTCAAAACGGAAATTTTAAAATCTCATTTTTTTCTTTTTTTTGCCTTTTCTGGAAATTAGTGAAGGCAGCGCATCAAAGGTGCGCAATGCTGGTGCGAACCCGGGAGCGCTCCGATGTGTGCTCCAAGGTGCGGCGTGCACGAAGTCCGAGCCCGGTTTGCCCCGGGTGCGCACCTCGCGTGCACCTTCGCCGGGGTGAGCACCTTGGCTGGGTTGCGCGCCCTGGTGCGTACCAAGGAGCGCTCTGAAGTGTGCTCCAAGGTGCGGCGTGCACGAAGTCGGAGCCCGGTTTGCCCCGGGTGTGCACCTCGGGTGCGCACCTCGCGTGCACCTTCGCTGCGGTGGGCACCTTGGCTGGGTTGCGCGCCTTGGTGGGCACCATGCAGTGCACGAAGTCGGAGCCCGGTTTGCCCCGGGCGCGCACCTCCGCCAGGGTGGGCACCTTGGTGCGCACAACTTGCCTGGGCTGCGCATCAGGAAGGGCTCAAGATGGCACCCGCGTTCCGTTTTTTTCACTATCTTTCAGAACGGAAATTTTAAAATATCGTTTTTTTTTGCCTTTTCTGGAAATTAGTGAAGGCAGCGCATCAAAGGTGCGCAACGCTGGTGCGAACCTGGGAGCGCTCCGATGTGTGCTCCAAGGTGCGGCGTGCACGAAGTCGGAGCCCGGTTTGCCTCGGGTGCGCCCTGGTGGGCACCATGGTGCGCACCAAGGAGCGCTCCGAAGTGTGCTCCAAGGTGCGGCCTGCACGAAGTCGGAGCCCGGTTTGCCCCGGGTGTGCACCTCGGGTGGGCACCTTGGTGCGCATGCCTTGCCTGGGCTGCGCACCAGGGCGGGCTCAAGATGGCACCCGCGTTCCTTTTTTTTCACTATCTTTCAAAACGGAAATTTTAAAATCTCATTTTTTTTTGCCTTTTTCTGGAAATTAGTGAAGGCAGCGCATCAAAGGTGCGCACCTCGCTGCCCACCACGGTGCGCAACGCCGGTGGGCACCCGGGAGTGCTTCGAAGTGTGCTCCAAGGTGCTGCGTGCACGTTGTCGGAGCCCGGTTTGCCCCGGGTGCGCACCTCGCGTGCACCTTCGTCGGGGTGGGCACCTTGGCTTGGTTTGCCCCGGCTGCGCTCCGAAGCGGGGTTATTGGAGCGCCGCCTCTTTTTTTGTCGGAGCGTTTGGTGGGGTTTCTCGCATTGGCTCTTCCGAGGCCCGGTTGCCACCCTGGCGCGCACGAAGTCGGAAGTAGGGTTAATTGCCCGGGTGCGCACCTTTGCCAGGGTGGCACCTTACCTGGGCTGCGCACCAGGGCGGGCTCAAGATGGCACGCGCGTTCCGTTTTTTTCACTATCTTTCAAAACGGAAATTTTAAAATCTCCTTTTTTTTTTGCCTTTTCTGGAAATTAGTGAAGGCAGCGCATCAAAGGTGCGCACCTCGCTGCCCACCTTGGTGTGCTCTGAGGTGCGCACCCGGGAGCGCTACGAAGTGTGCTCCAAGGTGCGGCGTGCACGTTGTCGGAGCCCGGTTTGCCCCGGGTGCGCACCTCGCCTGCACCTTGGCCGGGGTGGGCACCTTGGCTGGGTTTGCCCAGGGTGCGCTCCGAAGCGGGGTTACTGGAGCGCCCCCTCTTTTTTTGTCAGAGAGTTTGGTGGGGTTTCTCGCATTGGCTCTTCCCAGGCCCGGTTGTTGGGTGCGCTCCCACCCTGGCGCGCGCGAAGTTGGAAGTTGGGTTAATTGCCCGGGCGCGCACCTTCGCCAGGGTGGGCACCTTGGTGCGCAAACCTTGGCTGGGCTGCGCACCAGGGCGGGCTCAAGATGGCACCAGCATTCCCTTTTTCTCACTATCTTTCAAAACGGAAATTTTAAAATCTCGTTTTTTTTTTGCCTTTTATGGAAATTAGTGAAGGCATCGCATCAAAGGTGCGCACCTCGCTGCCCACCACGGTGCGCAACGCCGGTGCGAACCCGGGAGCGCCCCGATGTGTGCTCCAAGGTGCGGCGTGCACGAAGTCGGACCCCGGTTTGCCCCGGGTGCGCACCTCGCGTGCACCTTGGTGCGCACACCTTGGCTGGGTTGCGCGGCCTGGTGGGCACCATGGTGCGCACCAAGGAGCGCTCCGAAGTGTGCTCCAAGGTGCGGCGTGCACGAAGTCGGAGCCCGGTTTGCCCCGGGTGCGCACCTTCGCCGCGGTGGGCACCATGGCGTGCACGAAGTCGGAGCCCGGTTTGCCCCGGGTGCGCACCTCGCGTGCACCTTCGCCGGGGTGGGCACCTCGGCTGGGTTGCGCGCCCTGGTGCGCACCAAGGAGCGCTCTGAAGTGTGCTCCAAGGTGCGGCGTGCACGAAGTCGGAGCCCGGTTTGCCCCGGGTGTGCACCTCGCGTGCACCTTCGCTGCGGTGGGCACCTTGGCTGGGTTGCGCGCCTTGGTGGGCACCATGCAGTGCACGAAGTCGGAGCCCGGTTTGCCCCGGGCGCGCACCTCCGCCAGGGTGGGCACCTTGGTGCGCACAACTTGCCTGGGCTGCGCACCAGGAAGGGCTCAAGATGGCACCCGCGTTCCGTTTTTTTCACTATCTTTCAGAACGGAAATTTTAAAATATCGTTTTTTTTTGCCTTTTCTGGAAATTAGTGAAGGCAGCGCATCAAAGGTGCGCAACGCTGGTGCGAACCTGGGAGCGCTCCGATGTGTGCTCCAAGGTGCGGCGTGCACGAAGTCGGACCCCGGTTTGCCCCGGGTGCGCACCTCGCGTGCACCTTGGTGCGCACACCTTGGCTGGGTTGCGCGCCCTGGTGGGCACCATGGTGCGCACCAAGGAGCGCTCCGAAGTGTGCTCCAAGGTGCGGCGTGCACGAAGTCGGAGCCCGGTTTGCCCCGGGTGCGCACCTCGCGTGCACCTTCGCCGCGGTGGGCACCATGGCGTGCACGAAGTCGGAGCCCGGTTTGCCCCGGGTGCGCACCTCGCGTGCACCTTCGCCGGGGTGGGCACCTTGGTGTGCAGACCTTGGCTGGGTTGCGCGCCCTGGTGGGCACCATGGTGCGCACCAAGGAGCGCTCCGAAGTGTGCTCCAAGGTGCGGCCTGCACGAAGTCGGAGCCCGGTTTGCCCCGGGTGTGCACCTCGGGTGGGCACCTTGGTGCGCATGCCTTGCCTGGGCTGCGCACCAGGGCGGGCTCAAGATGGCACCCGCGTTCCTTTTTTTTCACTATCTTTCAAAACGGAAATTTTAAAATCTCATTTTTTTTTGCCTTTTTCTGGAAATTAGTGAAGGCAGCGCATCAAAGGTGCGCACCTCGCTGCCCACCACGGTGCGCAACGCCGGTGGGCACCCGGGAGTGCTTCGAAGTGTGCTCCAAGGTGCTGCGTGCACGTTGTCGGAGCCCGGTTTGCCCCGGGTGCGCACCTCGCGTGCACCTTCGTCGGGGTGGGCACCTTGGCTGGGTTTGCCCCGGCTGCGCTCCGAAGCGGGGTTATTGGAGCGCCGCCTCTTTTTTTGTCGGAGCGTTTGGTGGGGTTTCTCGCATTGGCTCTTCCGAGGCCCGGTTGCCACCCTGGCGCGCACGAAGTCGGAAGTAGGGTTAATTGCCCGGGTGCGCACCTTTGCCAGGGTGGGCACCTTACCTGGGCTGCGCACCAGGGCGGGCTCAAGATGGCACGCGCGTTCCGTTTTTTTCACTATCTTTCAAAACGGAAATTTTAAAATCTCCTTTTTTTTTTGCCTTTTCTGGAAATTAGTGAAGGCAGCGCATCAAAGGTGCGCACCTCGCTGCCCACCTTGGTGTGCTCTGAGGTGCGCACCCGGGAGCGCTACGAAGTGTGCTCCAAGGTGCGGCGTGCACGTTGTCGGAGCCCGGTTTGCCCCGGGTGCGCACCTCGCCTGCACCTTGGCCGGGGTGGGCACCTTGGCTGGGTTTGCCCAGGGTGCGCTCCGAAGCGGGGTTACTGGAGCGCCCCCTCTTTTTTTGTCAGAGCGTTTGGTGGGGTTTCTCGCATTGGCTCTTCCCAGGCCCGGTTGTTGGGTGCGCTCCCACCCTGGCGCGCGCGAAGTTGGAAGTTGGGTTAATTGCCCGGGCGCGCACCTTCGCCAGGGTGGGCACCTTGGTGCGCACACCTTGGCTGGGCTGCGCACCAGGGCGGGCTCAAGATGGCACCAGCATTCCCTTTTTCTCACTATCTTTCAAAACGGAAATTTTAAAATCTCATTTTTTTTTTGCCTTTTATGGAAATTAGTGAAGGCATCGCATCAAAGGTGCGCACCTCGCTGCCCACCTTGGTGTGCTCCGAGGTGCCCACCACGGTGCGCAACGCCGGTGCGAACCCGGGAGCGCCCCGATGTGTGCTCCAAGGTGCGGCGTGCACGAAGTCGGACCCCGGTTTGCCCCGGGTGCGCACCTCGCGTGCACCTTGGTGCGCACACCTTGGCTGGGTTGCGCGGCCTGGTGGGCACCATGGTGCGCACCAAGGAGCGCTCCGAAGTGTGCTCCAAGGTGCGGCGTGCACGAAGTCGGAGCCCGGTTTGCCCCGGGTACGCACCTCGCGTGCACCTTCGCCGGGGTGGGCACCTCGGCTGGGTTGCGCGCCCTGGTGCGCACCAAGGAGCGCTCCGAAGTGTGCTCCAAGGTGCGGCGTGCACGAAGTCGGAGCCCGGTTTGCCCCGGGTGCGCACCTTCGCCGCGGTGCGCACCATGGCGTGCACGAAGTCGGAGCCCGGTTTGCCCCGGGTGCGCACCTCGCGTGCACCTTCGGCGGGGTTGCGCGCCCTGGTGGGCACCATGGTGCGCACCAAGGAGCGCTCCGAAGTGTGCTCCAAGGTGCGGCGTGCACGAAGTCGGAGCCCGGTTTGCCCCGGGTGCGCACCTCGCGTGCACCTTCGGCGGGGTTGCGCGCCCTGGTGGGCACCATGGTGCGCACCAAGGAGCGCTCCGAAGTGTGCTCCAAGGTGCGGCGTGCACGAAGTCGGAGCCCGGTTTGCCCCGGGTGCGCACCTCGCGTGCACCTTCGCCGCGGTGGGCACCATGGCGTGCACGAAGTCGGAGCCCGGTTTGCCCCGGGTGCGCACCTCGCGTGCACCTTCGCCGGGGTGGGCACCTCGGCTGGGTTGCGCGCCCTGGTGCGCACCAAGGAGCGCTCCGAAGTGTGCTCCAAGGTGCGGCGTGCACGAAGTCGGAGCCCGGTTTGCCCCGGGTGCGCACCTCGCGTGCACCTTCGCCAGGGTGGGCACCTCGGTGCGCACACCTTCTCAATGTTTTCTTGCCTTTTCTGGAAATTGGTGAAGGCAGCGCATCAAAGGTGCGCACCTCGGTGTGCTCCGAGGTGCGAACCCGAGAGCGCTCCGAGGTGCCCACGAAGTCGAAAGTCGGGTTAATTGCATTGTTTTCCCCGGGTGCGCTCCGAGGTGCGCAACATCGGCGCGCACCAAGGAGGGCTCCGAAGTGTGCTCCAAGGTGCGCACGATGGCGTGCACCTCTGGTGCGCACGATTCGGAGCTCGGTTTGACCGGGGTGCGCACACCTTGGCTGGGTTGCGCACCTTTTGTGCGCTCCAAGGTGCGCACGAAGTCGGAGCTCGGTTTGCCCCGGGTGCGCACCTTCGCCAGGGTGCGCACCTTGATGCGCACGCCTTGGCTGGGCTGCGCACCTTGGTGGGCGCCATGGTGCGCACCTTTCGTGCGCTCCAAGGTGCGCACGAAGTCGGAGCTCGGTTTGCCCCGGGTGCGCACCTTGGTGGGCGCCATGGTGCACTCCGAGGTGCCCAAGATTGGTGCGCACCAAGGAGCGCTCCGAAGTGCGCTCCAAGGTGCGCGCGAAGTCGAAAGTTGGGTTAATTGTCCGGTTTGCCTCGGGTGCGCACCTTGCGTGCACCTTCGCCAGGGTGGGCGCCTTGGTGCGCACACCTTGGCTGGGCTGCGCACACCTTGGCACCCGCGTTTCCTTCATTTTAAATTTTTTTTTTTTACAATCTCTCAAGTGGGAAATTCTATAATCTCAACTTTTTTTGCCTTTTCAGGAAACTTTTGAATGGAGCGCATCATTGGTGCGCTCCGAAGTGTGCTCCAAAGCTCTCTCCAGCTGCGTGCACCTGCCCCGGCCGCGCACCCGGCCCCGCCCAGCTTCGCTCACCTGTCCCGGGCGTCTGGTGCGGAACCTTAGAGTAAGAAACATCACCGTGCACCTTGGCCAACGTGCGCGACTCGACCGAGCGCGCACTGGCCGAGGTGCACACCGATTTCACCTGGGTGCGCGCGCAGCACCTCGGGCGCACCGGGGTGCGCGCACAACGCCCGGGTTGCACCGTGGCCTGTGTGCTCGGGGCGCCTCGGGTGCGCGCTCGGTGTCGCCCCCGCGCGCGCGGTAGTGCGGGCAGCGCACCCCGGCCCGGCCCGGCCCCGACGAGAACGCAAACGGGCAAAAGGTTTATTCAAATAGCATTGCGACGCCCGGCGAAAAACTAAAAAAGGGTGCAACACCGGGACTTCCCGGGAGGTCACCCATCCCAGTACTACTCCGGCCCAAGCGCGCTTAACTGCGGAGTTCTGATGGGATCCGGTGCACTAACGCTGGTATGATCGCACCCGTTATGAGCTTGTCGCAGTGTGTACTTAGCAAACCGCGACCCACGTGCGAATCCACCCCGGCCACCCACCCCCGTCGAGGTGCACACCCTCCCTCGCGAAGTGCGCCCCGTTCGCCAAGTGTGAGCCCTGCCCGGGTGCGCGCACCTTGCTAGGGCGTCGGGTGTGCACCCGGCCCGGCCTACGTGCGTGCACCTGGAGGGGGCGTCGTGTGCGTGCAGTGTCCCGTCTGCAACGCGGTGCCCACACACCACCTCGGGCGCAACGACCTGCGCTCACATGTGGGCCGAGTGCACCTTGGTGCATGTTCGGGGCGCCTCGGGTGCACGCTCGATCTTGCCCCGGTGCACCAAGGCGCTCGGTTTGCCCCGGGTGCGCACTTGGTGCAAGGTGGGCACCCAAAATAGGGATCAAGCACCAAAACACAAGTTTCGGGATGCAAAATGGGACCCAAGGACCACAAATGCGTTCCAAGACCCATGATGGGTCCACGAGAACAAAAATGTGTTCCGAGACTTAATAAACAAATATTGGGTTTTAGGAGAAGAAACATGCTCTGATGCCCAAAACGAGAATCGACCCCGAAAAGGCCACAGGCCAAAAGTGGGATGCGAGACAAAAAAAAATGGGACCCGAGGACCAAAATTGGGTTCCCAGGTCGAAGACAGGGCAACCGGACAAGAAACGACCTCTAAGGCTCGAAATGAGTCCCGACGACTAAAACTTGACAAGAAGCACCCATCAGGCACCCAACTCGACACCCATGGGATGCCGACCCACCCGGGCTTCCACCTAGCACACCTTGGCACCCACCCACCCTCGCACCCAACCTCGCACCCAACTTAGCACCTTTGAACCCACATTGGCACTCACCCTGACCCTGGCACCTTGGAACCCACATTGGCACTCACCTTGACCCTGGCACCCACCTTTGCACTCACCTTGGGACCCACCCTGGCTCCCACCTCGGCACCCACCCAGACACCCACCTTGGTTCCTTGGCACCCACCTTGGATCCTTGGCACCCACCCCGACACCCACCTTGGCACGCAACTTGGCTACTTGCCACCCACCTTGGCTCCTTGACGCCCACCCCGACAACCACCCCGTGACCTACCCTGGCTAGGGTTGGTGCACACCCACCCTGGTGCCCACCTTGGCACCCACCCTATGACCCACCTTGGCACGCACCTTAGTACCCACCCCGTTACCCACCCTAGGACCCACCCCGTGACCCACCTTGGCCAGGGTGGGTGCACCCACCCTGGTGCCCACCTTGGCACCCACCCATCCTAGCACCCAGCCTGTGACCGGGCTTGGAACCCAACCTTGCACCCGCACCCGTCTTGGCCAGTGTGGGTGCGCACCCATCCTGGCACCCACGTTGTGACACACCCTTTAACCCACGCACCCTAGCACCCACGTTGGCACCCACCTTGGAACCCAACCTAGCAACTTGGCACCCACCCCGTGACCCACCTTGGCATCCACCATAGCAGTCGCCGACTTGGCACCCACCTCGGCACCCACCTTGACACTTGTGGACCCACCTTGCCACTCACCCTAGCATCGACCCATCCTAGCACCCACCCTGGCACCTTTGCACCCTAGCACTCACCCATCCTAGCACCTAACCTGTGACCCACCTTGACACTCACCCTCGCACCCACCTTGGAACCCAACCTAGCACCCACCCACCCTGACACCAACCCTAGCACCTACCCACCCTTGCACCCACCCTGTGACCCATCTTGGCACCCACCCATCCTACCACTCAACCTATCACCCACCTTCTCACCCACCTTGGCATCCACCTTAGCACCCACCCACACTGGCACCTTGGCACCCACCTCGGGCAAGGTGGGTGCACACCCACCCTGGCACCCAATTTAGAACCCACCGAGCATGTTACCCACCTTGGCACCCACATTGCAGCCCACCCTAGTACCCACCCTATGACCCACATTGGCATCCACACCCTAGCACCCAGGCACCTCGACACCCGCCTTGACACCCACCCTAGCACTGAACCTGTGACCCACCTTGGAACTCACCCTAGAACCCACCCACCCTGTGAACCACCTTGGCATCCACCTTAGCACCCACCCACCTTGGCACCCACTCTAGCACTCACCCATCCTAACACCCAACTTGTTACCCACCTTGGCACCCGCCCTCGCGTCCACCTTGAAACCCACCCTAGCACCCACCCACGCAGGAGCCCACCTTGGCACCCAACCTAACACCCACGCATCCTGGCACCCAACTTGTGACCCACCTTGGAACCCACCCTAGTACCCACCTTTGAACCCACTATATCACCAACCCACCTTGGCACCCACCCTATGACCCTCTTTGGAATCCACCCTAGCACGCACCCACCCTGGCACCCACCATGGAGCGCACCCTAGCACCCACCCACCTCGGCACGCACCTCAACACCCACCTTGGTGTGCGCACTGCGCCAACCTCTCAAAGACCCTATGTGGTGCGCTCCAAAGTGTACACCTTTGGTGCGCTCCAAGGTGCGCACCTTTGGTGCACACCGAGGTGCACACCAAAGTGTGCACCGAGGTGAGCACCAAAGTGCACTCCAGGGTGCACACCAAGGCGTGCACCTTTGGTGCGGTCAATGCAAACGAATTCGGAAGTTGGGGTCGATGTCCTAATCGCTGCTGCAGACTACACGTATGAGAATCGGACAAATAGCTTTATATAGGGGAGGTGTTGCGTTTGATGGGTCGACTCCCCTGGTTGTGTGCACTGCACCAACTTCAAAGACCCTGTCTTGTTTAAGAAGTCAAAAGTTGGGGTGGATGTCCTAATCATTGCTGCAGTCTACGCATGTATGAGAATCAGACAAATAGCTTATATAGGGGAGGTGTTGCATTCGGTGGGTTGACTCCCCTGGTTGTGCGCACTGCGCCAACCTCAAAGACCCCGCATAGCAGAAGAAGTCGGAAGTCGGATTTTGGTGAGCACCAAGGCGTGCACCTTTGGTGCGGTCAACGCAGACGAATTCAGAAGTTGGGGTGGATGTCCTAATCGTTGTTGCAGGCTACACATGTATGAGAATCAGACAAATAGCTTATATAGGGGAGGTGTTGGGTTTGATGGGTCAACTCCCTTGGTTGTGCGCATTACGCCAACCTCAAAGACCTTGTTTTCGTTAAGAAGTCAAAAGTTGGGGTCAATGTCCTAATGGCTCCTGCAGGCTACACATGTATGAGAATCGGACAAATAGCTTATATAGGGGAGGTGTTGGGTTTGATGGGTCGACTCCCCTGGTTGTGCGCATTACGTCAACCTCAAAGACCTTGTTTTCGTTAAGAAGTCAAAAGTTGGGGTCGATGTCCTAATTGCTCCTGTAGACTACACATGTATGAGAATCAGACAAATAGCTTATATAGGGGAGGTGTTGGGTTTGATGGGTTGACTCCCCTAGTTGTTCGCATTACACCAACCTCAAAGACCTTGTTTTCGTTTAGAAGCCGAAAGTTGGGGTCGATGTCCTAATTGCTCCTGCAGGCTACGCATGTATGAGAATCAGACAAATAGCTTATATAGGGGAGGTGTTGGGTTTGATGGGTCGACTCCCCTGGTTGTGCGCATTGCGCCAACCTCAAAGACCCTGCATTGCGGATGAAGTCGAAAGTCAGAGTTTGGTGTGCTACAAGGTGTGGTCGAAGGTGCTCACCTAGGTGTGCACCTTTGGAGCACAGGAAAAGTGCCCTCCAAAAGTGCGCACCTTTGGAGTGCACAAAAGTGCCCTCCAAAAGTGCGCACCTTTGGAGCGCAGAAAAGTGCCCTCCAAAAAGTGCCCTCCAAAAGTGCGCACCTTTGGAGCGCAGAAAAGTGCCCTCCAAAAAGTGCCCTCCAAAAGTGCGCACCTTTGGAGCGCAGAAAAGTGCCCTCCAAAAAGTGCCCTCCAAAAGTGCGCACCTTTGGAGCGCAGAAAAGTGCCCTCCAAAAGTGCGCACCTTTGGAGCGCAGAAAAGTGCCCTCCAAAAAGTGCCCTCCAAAAGTGCGCACCTTTGGAGCGCAGAAAAGTGCCCTCCAAAAAGTGCCCTCCAAAAGTGCGCACCTTTGGAGCGCAGAAAAGTGCCCTCCAAAAAGTGCCCTCCAAAAGTGCGCACCTTTGGAGCGCAGAAAAGTGCCCTCCAAAAAGTGCCCTCCAAAAGTGCGCACCTTTGGAGCGCAGAAAAGTGCCCTCCAAAAAGTGCCCTCCAAAAGTGCGCACCTTTGGAGCGCAGAAAAGTGCCCTCCAAAAGTGCGCACCTTTGGAGCGCACAAAAGTGCCCTCCAAAAGTGCGCACTTTTGGTGCGCACCAAGGCGCTGGTTCGGTCGTTGCAGGCGAGTTCGGAAGTTGGGGTCGATGTCCTGAGCGGAGGTGCAAACTACACAGGTGTCGGAATCGGACAAATAGCTTATATAGGGGAGGTGTATGCTTCGATGGGTCGACTCCCCAGGTTGAGCGCACCGCGCCAACCTCAAAGACCCTACGGTATGGATGAAGTCGGAAGTTGGGTCCGATGACCAATTCGATTAGTAGGTATGCTCATGAGGTCGGAATTTGGGTCCGATGACCTGCCATGTGCAGGAAGGCGAATGTTGACACTGTGCGTTGCAAGGTGCACACCAAGGCGCTGGTGCGGTCTTTTTAGTCGAGTTCGGAAGTTGGGGTCGATGTCCTGATCGGAGGTGCAAGCTACACAGGTGTGGGAATCGGACAAATAGCTTATATAGGGGAGGTGTATGCTTCGTTGGGTCGACTCCCCGGGTTGAGCGCACCGCGCCAACCTCAAAGACCCTACGGTATGGATGAAGTCGGAAGTTGGGTCCGATGACCGATTCGATATGTAGGCATACTCGCGAGGTCGGAATTTGGGTCCGATGACCTGCCACGTGCAGGAAGGCGAATGTTGGCACTGTGCGTTGCAAGGTGCGCACCAAGGCGCTGGTTCGGTCGTTGGAGGCGAGTTCGGAAGTTGGGGTCGATGTCTTGATCGGAGGTGCAAACTACACAGGTGTGGGAATCGGACAAATAGCTTATATAGGGGAGGTGTATGCTTCGTTGGGTCGACTCCCCGGGTTGAGCGCACCGCGCCAACCTCAAAGACCCTACGGTATGGATGAAGTCGGAAGTTGGGTCCGATGACCGATTCGATATGTAGGCATACTCGCGAGGTCGGAATTTGGGTCCGATGACCTGCCATGTGCAGGAAGGCGAATGTTGGGACTGTGCGTCGCAAGGTGCGCACCAAGGCGCTGGTGCCGTCGTTGCAGTCGAGTTCGGAAGTTGGGGTCGATGTCCTGGTCAGAGGTGCAAACTACACAGGTGTGGGAATCGGACAAATAGCTTATATAGGGGAGGTGTATGCTTCGATGGGTCGACTCCCTGGGTTGAGCGCACCGCGCCAACCTCAAAGACCCTACAGTATGGATGAAGTCGGAAGTTGGGTCCGATGACCGATTCGATACGTAGGCATATTGGCGAGGTCTGAATTTGTGTCCGATGACCTGCCATGCGCAGGAAGGCGGAATTTGGGTCCGATGACCGAGTTGATGGCGTGCCATGCGCAGAAAGGCGGAATTTGGGTCCGATGACCGAGTTGATGTTGATGGCCCGCCATGCACAGGAAGGCGGAATTTGGGTCCGATGACCGATTTGAAGGCGTGCCATACGCAAAAAGGCGGAGTTTGGGTCCGATGACCGAGTTGATATTGATGGCCCGCCATGCGCAGGAAGGCGGAATTTGGGTCCGATGACCTGACATACGCATGGAGTCCGACTCGGGGGCCGATGTTCGATTCGATGACTTGCATTGTGGGTAAAGTCGGAAGTTGTGGTCTTTGACCCGATTCGATGACCAGACTTCGGCTGCTTGAGAATCGGACAAATAACTTATATAGGGGAGGTAGTGTTCTCGAGCATCCTCCCCCCGTGCCCGTTTATGTCGATTGATGCTGGTGCTCGACTGGTTGGAGCGCTCGGATGCAAAAATCTTGCACCAGGATTTATCGATTGTGATGGACACGGCAAGTCTCCTGATTGCTATGCAGGAGCTCATCGTGAATCTCTATGCGGCCTTGGTATGGACTCGACCTGCGGAATGGTTCGGCAATGGTAGTCGCTCCAACACGTCCTTGCAATGGCCACAGAGGTGATTCGACTAGAGCTCCAGTCTAGCTTTTGGGTTGCTTGGCGGACTGGTATAGCCGCGATCGAGTTCCGGCCATGAACGTTTTAGATAGCTCTTGGGCTTTCTGGGACGGAAGTCGGAAGTTTGGGCTGTTGTCCGATTTGATGACCATTCTTCGGATGTGTGAGAATCGGACAAATAACTTATATAGGGGACTGTGTTGTCTCACGCAGCCCCCTCCGTGCCCCTCTATCTCGACCGATGTTGGTGCTTGAAAGGGTTGGGATCGCTCGGATTTATAAACGTGCACCACCATTTGTCGAGTGTGAGGGACGCGGCAGGTCTCCTAAATGCTATGCGGGCGCTCTCTGAGAATCTCTATCCGGCCTCGACACAGACTAGTCTTGCTGAATGGTTTGGCACTGGTAGTCGATCCAACACGTCGTTGTTGTGGCCGCCTAGGCGATTCGATTCGAGCCCCCGTCTAGCTTTTGGGTTGCTTGGCGGATTTTGCCCTATCCGCAAGTGAGCTCGGTCCCTAAACGTTCGAGAAACCCGATTGCTATGCGCCGACTCTCTTTCTTGTGAGCCTCCATCTAGCTTTTGGGTCTCTACGGAACGGAAGTCGGAATCTGGGACCGTTGTTTGATTCGACGAGGCAGACTACGGTTGTGCGAGAATCGGACAAATAACTTATATAGGGGAGGTGTTGACTGGAGCATTCTCCCCCGTGCCCCTCTAACTCGACCAATGCTGGCGCTCGAACGGTGGTAGCGCTCGGATTTTCATTGAGCGCCAGCATTGGTCGATTTAGAGGGGCATGCGAGATTCCCGAATGCTATGCGAGGGCTCTAACGGAAATGTCTATTGGTTTCGGTATGGATGCAATTGCGAGTGGTTCGGCAAAGGTAGTCGTTCCGATGCGTCCATGTCGTGGCCAAATCGATAATTCGATTTGAGCCCTCGTATAGCATTTGGGTCTCTCGATGTGATTCCGCATTCCAGTCCCTTTGGGCACTGCTTGAGCCGCATCCCAGGGGGTTCCCTTCCCAATAATCTGCCTCGCAACCCGATTGCTATGCGGTGAGGCTCCTCGGCCGCCTCGGAACTATCTGTGTATCAGACGCATCGCGGGATAAGGGGTTGGCAACGGTAGTCGCCCCAAGCGCGTCCGATGCTTGGACCATTCCGAGGCGGCCCTGAAGCCTCTTCCGTCTAGCCGTTGGGTCCTTCTCGCCGCATCCCTCGCCTCGCACCCCGATTGCTATGCGGTGAGGCTCCTCGGCCGCCTCGGAACTATCTGTGTATCGGACGCGTCGCGGGATAAGGGGTTGTCACTGGTAGTCGCCCCAAGCGCGTCCGATGCTTGGACCATTCCGAGGCGGCCCTGAAGCCTCTTCCGTCTAGCCGTTGGGTCCTTCTCGCCGCATCCCTCGCCTCGCACCCCGATTGCTATGCGGTGAGGCTCCTCGGCCGCCTCGGAACTATCTGTGTATCGGACGCGTCGCGGGATAAGGGGTTGTCATTGGTAGTCGCCCCAAGCGCGTCCGATGCTTGGACCATTCCGAGGCGGCCCTGAAGCCTCTTCCGTCTAGCCGTTGGGTCCTTCTCGCCGCATCCCTCGCCTCGCACCCCGATTGCTATGCGGTGAGGCTCCTCGGCCGCCTCGGAACTATCTGTGTATCGGACGCGTCGCGGGATAAGGGGTTGTCACTGGTAGTCGCCCCAAGCGCGTCCGATGCTTGGACCATTCCGAGGCGGCCCTGAAGCCTCTTCCGTCTAGCCGTTGGGTCCTTCTCGCCGCATCCCTCGCCTCGCACCCCGATTGCTATGCGGTGAGGCTCCTCGGCCGCCTCGGAACTATCTGTGTATCGGACGCGTCGCGGGATAAGGGGTTGTCACTGGTAGTCGCCCCAAGCGCGTTCGATGCTTGGACCATTCCGAGGCGGCCCTGAAGCCTCTTCCGTCTAGCCGTTGGGTCCTTCTCGCCGCATCCCTCGCCTCGCACCCCGATTGCTATGCGGTGAGGCTCCTCGGCCGCCTTGGAACTATCTGTGTATCGGACGCGTCGCGGGATAAGGGGTTGTCACTGGTAGTCGCCCCAAGCGCGTCCGATGCTTAGACCATTCCGAGGCGGACCCGAAGCCTCTTCCGTCTAGCCGTTGGGTCCTTCTCGCCGCATCCTTCGCCTCGCACCCCGATTGCTATGCGGTGAGGCTCCTCGGCCGCCTCGGAACTATCTGTGTATCGGACGCGTCGCGGGATAAGGGGTTGTCACTGGTAGTCGCCCCAAGCGCGTCCGATGCTTGGACCATTCCGAGGCGGACCCGAAGCCTCTTCCGTCTAGCCGTTGGGTCCTTCTCGCCGCATCCCTCGCCTCGCACCCCGATTGCTATGCGGTGAGGCTCCTCGGCCGCCTTGGAACTATCTGTGTATCGGACGCGTCGCGGGATAAGGGGTTGTCACTGGTAGTCGCCCCAAGCGCGTCCGATGCTTGGACCATTCCGAGGCGGACCCGAAGCCTCTTCCGTCTAGCCGTTGGGTCCTTCTCGCCGCATCCCTCGCCTCGCACCCCGATTGCTATGCGGTGAGGCTCCTCGGCCGCCTTGGAACTATCTGTGTATCGGACGCGTCGCGGGATAAGGGGTTGTCACTGGTAGTCGCCCCAAGCGCGTCCGATGCTTGGACCATTCCGAGGCGGACCCGAAGCCTCTTCCGTCTAGCCGTTGGGTCCTTCTCGCCGCATCCCTCGCCTCGCACCCCGATTGCTATGCGGTGAGGCTCCTCGGCCGCCTTGGAACTATCTGTGTATCGGACGCGTCGCGGGATAAGGGGTTGTCACTGGTAGTCGCCCCAAGCGCGTCCGATGCTTGGACCATTCCGAGGCGGCCCCGAAGCCTCTTCCGTGTAGCCGTTGGGTCCTTCTCGCCGCATCCCTCGCCTCGCACCCCGATTGCTATGCGGTGAGGCTCCTCGGCCGCCTTGGAACTATCTGTGTATCGGACGCGTCGCGGGATAAGGGG
Organism: Cryptomeria japonica; assembly: GCF_030272615.1. Classification (NCBI taxonomy): domain Eukaryota; kingdom Viridiplantae; phylum Streptophyta; class Pinopsida; order Cupressales; family Cupressaceae; genus Cryptomeria; species Cryptomeria japonica. Next base: position 306,170 of record NW_026728926.1, read on the forward strand.
TTGTCACTGGTAGTCGCCCCAAGCGCGTCCGATGCTTGGACCATTCCGAGGCGGCCCCGAAGCCTCTTCCGTGTAGCCGTTGGGTCCTTCTCGCCGCATCCCTCGCCTCGCACCCCGATTGCTATGCGGTGAGGCTCCTCGGCCGCCTTGGAACTATCTGTGTATCGGACGCGTCGCGGGATAAGGGGTTGTCACTGGTAGTCGCCCCAAGCGCGTCCGATGCTTGGACCATTCCGAGGCGGACCTGAAGCCTCTTCCCTCTAGCCGTTGGGGCTTTCTCGCCGCATCCCTCGCCTCGCACCCTGATTGCTATGCTGTGAGGCTCCTCGGCCGCCTTGGAACTATCTGTGTATCGGACGCATCGCGGGATAAGGGGTTGGCAGTGGTAGTCGCCCCAAGCGCATCCGATGCTTGGACCATTCCGAGGCGGCCCTGCAGCCTCTTCCGTCTAGCCGTTGGGGCCATCTCGCCGCATCCCCCACCTCGCACCACGATTGCTATGCGGTGAGGCTCCTTGGCCGCCTCGGAACTATCTGTGTATCGGACGCATCGCGGGATAAGGGGTTGTCACTGGTAGTCGCCCCAAGCGCGTCCGATGCTTGGACTATTCCGAGGCGGCCCTGCAGCCTCTTCCGTCTAGCCGTTGGGGCCATCTCGCTGCATCCCCCACCTCCTCGGCCGCCTCGGAACTATCTGTGTATCGAACGCATCGCGGGATAAGGGGTTGGCAGTGGTAGTCACCCCAAGCGCGTCCGATGCTTGGACTATTCCGAGGCAGCCCTGCAGCCTCTTCCGTCTAGCCTTTGGGGCCATCTCGCCGCATCCCTCGCCTCGCACCCCGATTGCTATGCGGTGAGGCTCCTCGGCCGCCTGGGAACTATCTTCGTATCGGACGCATCGCGGGATAAGGGGTTGTCACTGGTAGTCGCCCCAAGCGCGTCCGATGCTTGGACTATTCCGAGGCGGCCCTGTGGCCTCTTCCGTCTAGCCGTTGGGGCCATCTCGCCGCATCCCCCACCTCGCACCCCGATTGCTATGCGGTGAGGCTCTTCGGCCGCCTTGGAACTATCTTCGTATCGGACGCATTGCGGGATAAGGGGTTGTCACTGGTAGTGGCCCCAAGCGCGTCCGATGCTTGGACTATTCCGAGGCGGCCCTGCAGCCTCTTCCGTCTAGCCGTTGGGGCCATCTCGCCGCATCCCCCACCTCGCACCCCGATTGCTATGCGGTGAGGCTCCTCGGCCGCCTTGGAACTATCTTCGTATCGGACGCATCGCGGGATAAGGGGTTGTCACTGGTAGTCGCCCCAAGCGCGTCCGATGCTTGGACTATTCCGACGCGGCCCTGTGGCCTCTTCCGTCTAGCCGTTGGGGCCATCTCGCCGCATCCCCCACCTCGCACCCCGATTGCTATGCGGTGAGGCTCCTCGGCCGCCTTGGAACCATCTTCGTATCGGACGCATCGCGGGATAGGGGGCTGTCACTGGTAGTCGCCCCAAGCGTGTCCGATGCTTGGACCATTCCTAGGCGGCCCTGAAGCCTCTTCCGTCTAGCCGTTGGGGCCTTCCCGCCCCATCCCTCGCCTCGCACCCCCGATTGCTATGCGGTGAGGCTCCTCGGCCGCCTTGGAACCATCTGTGTATCGGACGCATCGCGGGATAAGGGGTTGGCACTGGCAGTCGCCCCAAGCGCGTCCGATGCTTGGACCATTCCGAGGTGGCCCTGAAGCCTCTTCCGTCTAGCCGTTGGGGCCTTCCCGCCCCATCCCTCGCCTCGCACCCCGATTGATATGCGGTGAGGCTCCTCGGCCGCCTTGGAACTATCTGTGTATCGGACGCATCGCGGGATAAGGGGTTGGCACTGGTAGTCGTCCCAATCGCATCCGATGCTTGGACCATTCCGAGGCGGCCCTGCAGCCTCTTCCGTTTAGCCGTCGGGGCCTTCCCGCCGCATCCCTCGCCTCGCATCCCGATTCCTATGCGGTGAGTCTTCTCGGCCGCCGCGGAACTATACCTGTTATTGCTACTGCATCCTTCGGCTGGTAACCTCCTCTGCCGCCTTGGAACGTTCTCTTTGTCGGACGCGTCGCGGGATAAGGGGTTGGCACTGGTAGTCGCCCCAAGCGCGCCCGATGCATAGACCGCTCCGAGTCGACCTTGCTTTCAGCCTCTCACATGCATAGACCTCTCTGAGTCGACCCTGCAGCCTCTCACGTTTAGCCTTTGGAATCTCGCCTCACAACATGATTGCTATCCTTGATGCATCCCTTGCCTCGAGCCCTGATTGCTTTCTTGGCTGCATCCCTCCTCTCCTCACAGCCCGGTTGTCATCACTGCTTCATCCGTCGCTTCATGCATTCTGGCTGCTGGGCCCTTCCCACCGCACACCTCGATTGCTATCTCTTCTGCATCACACACCCCGATTGCTATCTCTGCTACATCCCTCGGCTCTCACTTCTGCATCCTTCGCCTCACACCTCGATTGCTATCAATGCTGCATCCGTAACCTCACACCCCGATTGCTATGCGGGGAGGCTCCTTGGCCGCCTTGGAAATTTCTGTGTGTCGGACGCACCGCGGGATAAGGGGTTGGCACTGGTAGTCGCCCCAAGTGCGCCCGATTCTTAGACCGCTTCGAGGTGACCTCGTAGCCTCTTTCGTCCAGGCTTCCTGCCTTCAACGCCCTTTTTACACCTCGATTGCTATGCGCGGGCTCGTTGGCGTCTATCACCTCTCTGCGAAGAGTGGCACGATGATTGTTGGGGTAAATCGTAGCAGTCCGATCTCTGGCCTTGGGCCATTGTGAGGGCTGATCGATTTCCTGTGCGCATCTCGTGTTCGCCCAGTAACAGACTCGACGACTTGTAATCGGTCTTGTTCCCGATTGTTCCTGGAGGTAGTCTTCGGAACTCTTGGATTTGACCTGTCACTCGAACTGTCCTCTTCCGAGGATGCTTGTGTGTGTGTGCTTGTGCCATTTCCTTGGCGGTATTAACGAGATATTAAAGAGCGGAGTGAGCGCCTCGCCCAGCTATGTTTGGGGCTCTCACTCCCTTACCCGGTGTGCGACCGCTTTGCACGTAGGTTGCGGAGCATCGCGACTCTTTCGATGTTTGGCGGTTGTCTTCCGGTGATGCGTTGGTCCCGAAGTGCACGTTACTAGCATTTCTGCCATTGTTCTCGATCTTTGGCACGTTCCTTCGTTGCAATTGGATATATATCTCCGTTTATACGCGCAGGCTTCTCCCGCCTATTCAGCGCTGTCCCACTCTCAGCACTCTCGTGGTCTCCTTGGCTTCTCTCTCCCGTGAGCGAGCTCTCTTCTCGAGTCTTTTCCATGTCCCATGGAGGTTGCCTTGCGAAATTCGGGCACACAAACGTGACCGGATAAGAGCGGAATTGCCTATGAGGAGAAGCTCACCTTAGGGAGCAGCAATGCCGAGTGTTTCGACAGAGGGTAGAGGGGGCGTTGTTTGGGCGGTTGCACAAAAGAGTGCTACGTTTGCACTGAAGGTTGCTTCTTCGTCTCCGACGAACTCTTCGAGGCAAAAAAGCTTGTTTACGGGGTCGAGGTGGGACTGTTCGTGCGAGTTGCGCCACCAAAAGTGCGTAGGGGGCATATACCTGGGAAATGGATGTCTCTGAGTGGCCTTACTCGGTCGCGTGCACGGTGCATTCTCTAACGGCAGGACTGTCGCGAGCATGTGCGGTTCGGATGTTTTCGGGTAAAGGGTTCCGTACGGGATGTTCTTCCCAGGCTCCTGTGAACCGAGACTCTGCATCGTCATGCTCCGGCTCCCGTGGGTGCTTCATGCCTCGTCGAGCTGTTTGTC
>NW_026728926.1:320000-350000 GCF_030272615.1 Cryptomeria japonica
CGGGGTGGGCACCTTGGCTGGGTTTGCCCAGGGTGCGCTCCGAAGCGGGGTTACTGGAGCGCCCCCTCTTTTTTTGTCAGAGCGTTTGGTGGGGTTTCTCGCATTGGCTCTTCCCAGGCCCGGTTGTTGGGTGCGCTCCCACCCTGGCGCGCGCGAAGTTGGAAGTTGGGTTAATTGCCCGGGCGCGCACCTTCGCCAGGGTGGGCACCTTGGTGCGCACACCTTGGCTGGGCTGCGCACCAGGGCGGGCTCAAGATGGCACCAGCATTCCCTTTTTCTCACTATCTTTCAAAACGGAAATTTTAAAATCTCGTTTTTTTTTTGCCTTTTATGGAAATTAGTGAAGGCATCGCATCAAAGGTGCGCACCTCGCTGCCCACCTTGGTGTGCTCCGAGGTGCCCACCACGGTGCGCAACGCCGGTGCGAACCCGGGAGCGCCCCGATGTGTGCTCCAAGGTGCGGCGTGCACGAAGTCGGACCCCGGTTTGCCCCGGGTGCGCACCTCGCGTGCACCTTGGTGCGCACACCTTGGCTGGGTTGCGCGGCCTGGTGGGCACCATGGTGCGCACCAAGGAGCGCTCCGAAGTGTGCTCCAAGGTGCGGCGTGCACGAAGTCGGAGCCCGGTTTGCCCCGGGTACGCACCTCGCGTGCACCTTCGCCGGGGTGGGCACCTCGGCTGGGTTGCGCGCCCTGGTGCGCACCAAGGAGCGCTCCGAAGTGTGCTCCAAGGTGCGGCGTGCACGAAGTCGGAGCCCGGTTTGCCCCGGGTGCGCACCTTCGCCGCGGTGCGCACCATGGCGTGCACGAAGTCGGAGCCCGGTTTGCCCCGGGTGCGCACCTCGCGTGCACCTTCGGCGGGGTTGCGCGCCCTGGTGCGCACCAAGGAGCGCTCCGAAGTGTGCTCCAAGGTGCGGCGTGCACGAAGTCGGAGCCCGGTTTGCCCCGGGTGCGCACCTCGCGTGCACCTTCGCCAGGGTGGGCACCTCGGTGCGCACACCTTCTCAATGTTTTCTTGCCTTTTCTGGAAATTGGTGAAGGCAGCGCATCAAAGGTGCGCACCTCGGTGTGCTCCGAGGTGCGAACCCGAGAGCGCTCCGAGGTGCCCACGAAGTCGAAAGTCGGGTTAATTGCATTGTTTTCCCCGGGTGCGCTCCGAGGTGCGCAACATCGGCGCGCACCAAGGAGGGCTCCGAAGTGTGCTCCAAGGTGCGCACGATGGCGTGCACCTCTGGTGCGCACGATTCGGAGCTCGGTTTGACCGGGGTGCGCACACCTTGGCTGGGTTGCGCACCTTTTGTGCGCTCCAAGGTGCGCACGAAGTCGGAGCTCGGTTTGCCCCGGGTGCGCACCTTCGCCAGGGTGCGCACCTTGATGCGCACGCCTTGGCTGGGCTGCGCACCTTGGTGGGCGCCATGGTGCGCACCTTTCGTGCGCTCCAAGGTGCGCACGAAGTCGGAGCTCGGTTTGCCCCGGGTGCGCACCTTGGTGGGCGCCATGGTGCACTCCGAGGTGCCCAAGATTGGTGCGCACCAAGGAGCGCTCCGAAGTGCGCTCCAAGGTGCGCGCGAAGTCGAAAGTTGGGTTAATTGTCCGGTTTGCCTCGGGTGCGCACCTTGCGTGCACCTTCGCCAGGGTGGGCACCTTGGTGCGCACACCTTGGCTGGGCTGCGCACACCTTGGCACCCGCGTTTCCTTCATTTTAAATTTTTTTTTTTTACAATCTCTCAAGTGGGAAATTCTATAATCTCAACTTTTTTTGCCTTTTCAGGAAACTTTTGAATGGAGCGCATCATTGGTGCGCTCCGAAGTGTGCTCCAAAGCTCTCTCCAGCTGCGTGCACCTGCCCCGGCCGCGCACCCGGCCCCGCCCAGCTTCGCTCACCTGTCCCGGGCGTCTGGTGCGGAACCTTAGAGTAAGAAACATCACCGTGCACCTTGGCCAACGTGCGCGACTCGACCGAGCGCGCACTGGCCGAGGTGCACACCGATTTCACCTGGGTGCGCGCGCAGCACCTCGGGCGCACCGGGGTGCGCGCACAACGCCCGGGTTGCACCGTGGCCTGTGTGCTCGGGGCGCCTCGGGTGCGCGCTCGGTGTCGCCCCCCGCGCGCGCGGTAGTGCGGGCAGCGCACCCCGGCCCGGCCCGGCCCCGACGAGAACGCAAACGGGCAAAAGGTTTATTCAAATAGCATTGCGACGCCCGGCGAAAAACTAAAAAAGGGTGCAACACCGGGACTTCCCGGGAGGTCACCCATCCCAGTACTACTCCGGCCCAAGCGCGCTTAACTGCGGAGTTCTGATGGGATCCGGTGCACTAACGCTGGTATGATCGCACCCGTTATGAGCTTGTCGCAGTGTGTACTTAGCAAACCGCGACCCACGTGCGAATCCACCCCGGCCACCCACCCCCGTCGAGGTGCACACCCTCCCTCGCGAAGTGCGCCCCGTTCGCCAAGTGTGAGCCCTGCCCGGGTGCGCGCACCTTGCTAGGGCGTCGGGTGTGCACCCGGCCCGGCCTACGTGCGTGCACCTGGAGGGGGCGTCGTGTGCGTGCAGTGTCCCGTCTGCAACGCGGTGCCCACACACCACCTCGGGCGCAACGACCTGCGCTCACATGTGGGCCGAGTGCACCTTGGTGCATGTTCGGGGCGCCTCGGGTGCACGCTCGATCTTGCCCCGGTGCACCAAGGCGCTCGGTTTGCCCCGGGTGCGCACTTGGTGCAAGGTGGGCACCCAAAATAGGGATCAAGCACCAAAACACAAGTTTCGGGATGCAAAATGGGACCCAAGGACCACAAATGCGTTCCAAGACCCATGATGGGTCCACGAGAACAAAAATGTGTTCCGAGACTTAATAAACAAATATTGGGTTTTAGGAGAAGAAACATGCTCTGATGCCCAAAACGAGAATCGACCCCGAAAAGGCCACAGGCCAAAAGTGGGATGCGAGACAAAAAAAAATGGGACCCGAGGACCAAAATTGGGTTCCCAGGTCGAAGACAGGGCAACCGGACAAGAAACGACCTCTAAGGCTCGAAATGAGTCCCGACGACTAAAACTTGACAAGAAGCACCCATCAGGCACCCAACTCGACACCCATGGGATGCCGACCCACCCGGGCTTCCACCTAGCACACCTTGGCACCCACCCACCCTCGCACCCAACCTCGCACCCAACTTAGCACCTTTGAACCCACATTGGCACTCACCCTGACCCTGGCACCTTGGAACCCACATTGGCACTCACCTTGACCCTGGCACCCACCTTTGCACTCACCTTGGGACCCACCCTGGCTCCCACCTCGGCACCCACCCAGACACCCACCTTGGTTCCTTGGCACCCACCTTGGATCCTTGGCACCCACCCCGACACCCACCTTGGCACGCAACTTGGCTACTTGCCACCCACCTTGGCTCCTTGACGCCCACCCCGACAACCACCCCGTGACCTACCCTGGCTAGGGTTGGTGCACACCCACCCTGGTGCCCACCTTGGCACCCACCCTATGACCCACCTTGGCACGCACCTTAGTACCCACCCCGTTACCCACCCTAGGACCCACCCCGTGACCCACCTTGGCCAGGGTGGGTGCCTTGGTGCGCACAACTTGCCTGGGCTGCACACCAGGGCGGGCTCAAGATGGCACCCGCGTTCCGTTTTTTTCACTATCTTTCAAAACGGAAATTTTAAAATCTCATTTTTTTCTTTTTTTTGCCTTTTCTGGAAATTAGTGAAGGCAGCGCATCAAAGGTGCGCAATGCTGGTGCGAACCCGGGAGCGCTCCGATGTGTGCTCCAAGGTGCGGCGTGCACGAAGTCCGAGCCCGGTTTGCCCCGGGTGCGCACCTCGCGTGCACCTTCGCCGGGGTGAGCACCTTGGCTGGGTTGCGCGCCCTGGTGCGTACCAAGGAGCGCTCTGAAGTGTGCTCCAAGGTGCGGCGTGCACGAAGTCGGAGCCCGGTTTGCCCCGGGTGTGCACCTCGGGTGCGCACCTCGCGTGCACCTTCGCTGCGGTGGGCACCTTGGCTGGGTTGCGCGCCTTGGTGGGCACCATGCAGTGCACGAAGTCGGAGCCCGGTTTGCCCCGGGCGCGCACCTCCGCCAGGGTGGGCACCTTGGTGCGCACAACTTGCCTGGGCTGCGCATCAGGAAGGGCTCAAGATGGCACCCGCGTTCCGTTTTTTTCACTATCTTTCAGAACGGAAATTTTAAAATATCGTTTTTTTTTGCCTTTTCTGGAAATTAGTGAAGGCAGCGCATCAAAGGTGCGCAACGCTGGTGCGAACCTGGGAGCGCTCCGATGTGTGCTCCAAGGTGCGGCGTGCACGAAGTCGGAGCCCGGTTTGCCTCGGGTGCGCCCTGGTGGGCACCATGGTGCGCACCAAGGAGCGCTCCGAAGTGTGCTCCAAGGTGCGGCCTGCACGAAGTCGGAGCCCGGTTTGCCCCGGGTGTGCACCTCGGGTGGGCACCTTGGTGCGCATGCCTTGCCTGGGCTGCGCACCAGGGCGGGCTCAAGATGGCACCCGCGTTCCTTTTTTTTCACTATCTTTCAAAACGGAAATTTTAAAATCTCATTTTTTTTTGCCTTTTTCTGGAAATTAGTGAAGGCAGCGCATCAAAGGTGCGCACCTCGCTGCCCACCACGGTGCGCAACGCCGGTGGGCACCCGGGAGTGCTTCGAAGTGTGCTCCAAGGTGCTGCGTGCACGTTGTCGGAGCCCGGTTTGCCCCGGGTGCGCACCTCGCGTGCACCTTCGTCGGGGTGGGCACCTTGGCTTGGTTTGCCCCGGCTGCGCTCCGAAGCGGGGTTATTGGAGCGCCGCCTCTTTTTTTGTCGGAGCGTTTGGTGGGGTTTCTCGCATTGGCTCTTCCGAGGCCCGGTTGCCACCCTGGCGCGCACGAAGTCGGAAGTAGGGTTAATTGCCCGGGTGCGCACCTTTGCCAGGGTGGCACCTTACCTGGGCTGCGCACCAGGGCGGGCTCAAGATGGCACGCGCGTTCCGTTTTTTTCACTATCTTTCAAAACGGAAATTTTAAAATCTCCTTTTTTTTTTGCCTTTTCTGGAAATTAGTGAAGGCAGCGCATCAAAGGTGCGCACCTCGCTGCCCACCTTGGTGTGCTCTGAGGTGCGCACCCGGGAGCGCTACGAAGTGTGCTCCAAGGTGCGGCGTGCACGTTGTCGGAGCCCGGTTTGCCCCGGGTGCGCACCTCGCCTGCACCTTGGCCGGGGTGGGCACCTTGGCTGGGTTTGCCCAGGGTGCGCTCCGAAGCGGGGTTACTGGAGCGCCCCCTCTTTTTTTGTCAGAGAGTTTGGTGGGGTTTCTCGCATTGGCTCTTCCCAGGCCCGGTTGTTGGGTGCGCTCCCACCCTGGCGCGCGCGAAGTTGGAAGTTGGGTTAATTGCCCGGGCGCGCACCTTCGCCAGGGTGGGCACCTTGGTGCGCAAACCTTGGCTGGGCTGCGCACCAGGGCGGGCTCAAGATGGCACCAGCATTCCCTTTTTCTCACTATCTTTCAAAACGGAAATTTTAAAATCTCGTTTTTTTTTTGCCTTTTATGGAAATTAGTGAAGGCATCGCATCAAAGGTGCGCACCTCGCTGCCCACCTTGGTGTGCTCCGAGGTGCCCACCACGGTGCGCAACGCCGGTGCGAACCCGGGAGCGCCCCGATGTGTGCTCCAAGGTGCGGCGTGCACGAAGTCGGACCCCGGTTTGCCCCGGGTGCGCACCTCGCGTGCACCTTGGTGCGCACACCTTGGCTGGGTTGCGCGGCCTGGTGGGCACCATGGTGCGCACCAAGGAGCGCTCCGAAGTGTGCTCCAAGGTGCGGCGTGCACGAAGTCGGAGCCCGGTTTGCCCCGGGTGCGCACCTTCGCCGCGGTGGGCACCATGGCGTGCACGAAGTCGGAGCCCGGTTTGCCCCGGGTGCGCACCTCGCGTGCACCTTCGCCGGGGTGGGCACCTCGGCTGGGTTGCGCGCCCTGGTGCGCACCAAGGAGCGCTCTGAAGTGTGCTCCAAGGTGCGGCGTGCACGAAGTCGGAGCCCGGTTTGCCCCGGGTGTGCACCTCGCGTGCACCTTCGCTGCGGTGGGCACCTTGGCTGGGTTGCGCGCCTTGGTGGGCACCATGCAGTGCACGAAGTCGGAGCCCGGTTTGCCCCGGGCGCGCACCTCCGCCAGGGTGGGCACCTTGGTGCGCACAACTTGCCTGGGCTGCGCACCAGGAAGGGCTCAAGATGGCACCCGCGTTCCGTTTTTTTCACTATCTTTCAGAACGGAAATTTTAAAATATCGTTTTTTTTTGCCTTTTCTGGAAATTAGTGAAGGCAGCGCATCAAAGGTGCGCAACGCTGGTGCGAACCTGGGAGCGCTCCGATGTGTGCTCCAAGGTGCGGCGTGCACGAAGTCGGACCCCGGTTTGCCCCGGGTGCGCACCTCGCGTGCACCTTGGTGCGCACACCTTGGCTGGGTTGCGCGCCCTGGTGGGCACCATGGTGCGCACCAAGGAGCGCTCCGAAGTGTGCTCCAAGGTGCGGCGTGCACGAAGTCGGAGCCCGGTTTGCCCCGGGTGCGCACCTCGCGTGCACCTTCGCCGCGGTGGGCACCATGGCGTGCACGAAGTCGGAGCCCGGTTTGCCCCGGGTGCGCACCTCGCGTGCACCTTCGCCGGGGTGGGCACCTTAGTGTGCAGACCTTGGCTGGGTTGCGCGCCCTGGTGGGCACCATGGTGCGCACCAAGGAGCGCTCCGAAGTGTGCTCCAAGGTGCGGCCTGCACGAAGTCGGAGCCCGGTTTGCCCCGGGTGTGCACCTCGGGTGGGCACCTTGGTGCGCATGCCTTGCCTGGGCTGCGCACCAGGGCGGGCTCAAGATGGCACCCGCGTTCCTTTTTTTTCACTATCTTTCAAAACGGAAATTTTAAAATCTCATTTTTTTTTGCCTTTTTCTGGAAATTAGTGAAGGCAGCGCATCAAAGGTGCGCACCTCGCTGCCCACCACGGTGCGCAACGCCGGTGGGCACCCGGGAGTGCTTCGAAGTGTGCTCCAAGGTGCTGCGTGCACGTTGTCGGAGCCCGGTTTGCCCCGGGTGCGCACCTCGCGTGCACCTTCGTCGGGGTGGGCACCTTGGCTGGGTTTGCCCCGGCTGCGCTCCGAAGCGGGGTTATTGGAGCGCCGCCTCTTTTTTTGTCGGAGCGTTTGGTGGGGTTTCTCGCATTGGCTCTTCCGAGGCCCGGTTGCCACCCTGGCGCGCACGAAGTCGGAAGTAGGGTTAATTGCCCGGGTGCGCACCTTTGCCAGGGTGGGCACCTTACCTGGGCTGCGCACCAGGGCGGGCTCAAGATGGCACGCGCGTTCCGTTTTTTTCACTATCTTTCAAAACGGAAATTTTAAAATCTCCTTTTTTTTTTGCCTTTTCTGGAAATTAGTGAAGGCAGCGCATCAAAGGTGCGCACCTCGCTGCCCACCTTGGTGTGCTCTGAGGTGCGCACCCGGGAGCGCTACGAAGTGTGCTCCAAGGTGCGGCGTGCACGTTGTCGGAGCCCGGTTTGCCCCGGGTGCGCACCTCGCCTGCACCTTGGCCGGGGTGGGCACCTTGGCTGGGTTTGCCCAGGGTGCGCTCCGAAGCGGGGTTACTGGAGCGCCCCCTCTTTTTTTGTCAGAGCGTTTGGTGGGGTTTCTCGCATTGGCTCTTCCCAGGCCCGGTTGTTGGGTGCGCTCCCACCCTGGCGCGCGCGAAGTTGGAAGTTGGGTTAATTGCCCGGGCGCGCACCTTCGCCAGGGTGGGCACCTTGGTGCGCACACCTTGGCTGGGCTGCGCACCAGGGCGGGCTCAAGATGGCACCAGCATTCCCTTTTTCTCACTATCTTTCAAAACGGAAATTTTAAAATCTCGTTTTTTTTTTGCCTTTTATGGAAATTAGTGAAGGCATCGCATCAAAGGTGCGCACCTCGCTGCCCACCTTGGTGTGCTCTGAGGTGCCCACCACGGTGCGCAACGCCGGTGCGAACCCGGGAGCGCCCCGATGTGTGCTCCAAGGTGCGGCGTGCACGAAGTCGGACCCCGGTTTGCCCCGGGTGCGCACCTCGCGTGCACCTTGGTGCGCACACCTTGGCTGGGTTGCGCGGCCTGGTGGGCACCATGGTGCGCACCAAGGAGCGCTCCGAAGTGTGCTCCAAGGTGCGGCGTGCACGAAGTCGGAGCCCGGTTTGCCCCGGGTACGCACCTCGCGTGCACCTTCGCCGGGGTGGGCACCTCGGCTGGGTTGCGCGCCCTGGTGCGCACCAAGGAGCGCTCCGAAGTGTGCTCCAAGGTGCGGCGTGCACGAAGTCGGAGCCCGGTTTGCCCCGGGTGCGCACCTTCGCCGCGGTGCGCACCATGGCGTGCACGAAGTCGGAGCCCGGTTTGCCCCGGGTGCGCACCTCGCGTGCACCTTCGGCGGGGTTGCGCGCCCTGGTGGGCACCATGGTGCGCACCAAGGAGCGCTCCGAAGTGTGCTCCAAGGTGCGGCGTGCACGAAGTCGGAGCCCGGTTTGCCCCGGGTGCGCACCTCGCGTGCACCTTCGGCGGGGTTGCGCGCCCTGGTGGGCACCATGGTGCGCACCAAGGAGCGCTCCGAAGTGTGCTCCAAGGTGCGGCGTGCACGAAGTCGGAGCCCGGTTTGCCCCGGGTGCGCACCTCGCGTGCACCTTCGCCGCGGTGGGCACCATGGCGTGCACGAAGTCGGAGCCCGGTTTGCCCCGGGTGCGCACCTCGCGTGCACCTTCGCCAGGGTGGGCACCTCGGTGCGCACACCTTCTCAATGTTTTCTTGCCTTTTCTGGAAATTGGTGAAGGCAGCGCATCAAAGGTGCGCACCTCGGTGTGCTCCGAGGTGCGAACCCGAGAGCGCTCCGAGGTGCCCACGAAGTCGAAAGTCGGGTTAATTGCATTGTTTTCCCCGGGTGCGCTCCGAGGTGCGCAACATCGGCGCGCACCAAGGAGGGCTCCGAAGTGTGCTCCAAGGTGCGCACGATGGCGTGCACCTCTGGTGCGCACGATTCGGAGCTCGGTTTGACCGGGGTGCGCACACCTTGGCTGGGTTGCGCACCTTTTGTGCGCTCCAAGGTGCGCACGAAGTCGGAGCTCGGTTTGCCCCGGGTGCGCACCTTCGCCAGGGTGCGCACCTTGATGCGCACGCCTTGGCTGGGCTGCGCACCTTGGTGGGCGCCATGGTGCGCACCTTTCGTGCGCTCCAAGGTGCGCACGAAGTCGGAGCTCGGTTTGCCCCGGGTGCGCACCTTGGTGGGCGCCATGGTGCACTCCGAGGTGCCCAAGATTGGTGCGCACCAAGGAGCGCTCCGAAGTGCGCTCCAAGGTGCGCGCGAAGTCGAAAGTTGGGTTAATTGTCCGGTTTGCCTCGGGTGCGCACCTTGCGTGCACCTTCGCCAGGGTGGGCGCCTTGGTGCGCACACCTTGGCTGGGCTGCGCACACCTTGGCACCCGCGTTTCCTTCATTTTAAATTTTTTTTTTTTACAATCTCTCAAGTGGGAAATTCTATAATCTCAACTTTTTTTGCCTTTTCAGGAAACTTTTGAATGGAGCGCATCATTGGTGCGCTCCGAAGTGTGCTCCAAAGCTCTCTCCAGCTGCGTGCACCTGCCCCGGCCGCGCACCCGGCCCCGCCCAGCTTCGCTCACCTGTCCCGGGCGTCTGGTGCGGAACCTTAGAGTAAGAAACATCACCGTGCACCTTGGCCAACGTGCGCGACTCGACCGAGCGCGCACTGGCCGAGGTGCACACCGATTTCACCTGGGTGCGCGCGCAGCACCTCGGGCGCACCGGGGTGCGCGCACAACGCCCGGGTTGCACCGTGGCCTGTGTGCTCGGGGCGCCTCGGGTGCGCGCTCGGTGTCGCCCCCCGCGCGCGCGGTAGTGCGGGCAGCGCACCCCGGCCCGGCCCGGCCCCGACGAGAACGCAAACGGGCAAAAGGTTTATTCAAATAGCATTGCGACGCCCGGCGAAAAACTAAAAAAGGGTGCAACACCGGGACTTCCCGGGAGGTCACCCATCCCAGTACTACTCCGGCCCAAGCGCGCTTAACTGCGGAGTTCTGATGGGATCCGGTGCACTAACGCTGGTATGATCGCACCCGTTATGAGCTTGTCGCAGTGTGTACTTAGCAAACCGCGACCCACGTGCGAATCCACCCCGGCCACCCACCCCCGTCGAGGTGCACACCCTCCCTCGCGAAGTGCGCCCCGTTCGCCAAGTGTGAGCCCTGCCCGGGTGCGCGCACCTTGCTAGGGCGTCGGGTGTGCACCCGGCCCGGCCTACGTGCGTGCACCTGGAGGGGGCGTCGTGTGCGTGCAGTGTCCCGTCTGCAACGCGGTGCCCACACACCACCTCGGGCGCAACGACCTGCGCTCACATGTGGGCCGAGTGCACCTTGGTGCATGTTCGGGGCGCCTCGGGTGCACGCTCGATCTTGCCCCGGTGCACCAAGGCGCTCGGTTTGCCCCGGGTGCGCACTTGGTGCAAGGTGGGCACCCAAAATAGGGATCAAGCACCAAAACACAAGTTTCGGGATGCAAAATGGGACCCAAGGACCACAAATGCGTTCCAAGACCCATGATGGGTCCACGAGAACAAAAATGTGTTCCGAGACTTAATAAACAAATATTGGGTTTTAGGAGAAGAAACATGCTCTGATGCCCAAAACGAGAATCGACCCCGAAAAGGCCACAGGCCAAAAGTGGGATGCGAGACAAAAAAAAATGGGACCCGAGGACCAAAATTGGGTTCCCAGGTCGAAGACAGGGCAACCGGACAAGAAACGACCTCTAAGGCTCGAAATGAGTCCCGACGACTAAAACTTGACAAGAAGCACCCATCAGGCACCCAACTCGACACCCATGGGATGCCGACCCACCCGGGCTTCCACCTAGCACACCTTGGCACCCACCCACCCTCGCACCCAACCTCGCACCCAACTTAGCACCTTTGAACCCACATTGGCACTCACCCTGACCCTGGCACCTTGGAACCCACATTGGCACTCACCTTGACCCTGGCACCCACCTTTGCACTCACCTTGGGACCCACCCTGGCTCCCACCTCGGCACCCACCCAGACACCCACCTTGGTTCCTTGGCACCCACCTTGGATCCTTGGCACCCACCCCGACACCCACCTTGGCACGCAACTTGGCTACTTGCCACCCACCTTGGCTCCTTGACGCCCACCCCGACAACCACCCCGTGACCTACCCTGGCTAGGGTTGGTGCACACCCACCCTGGTGCCCACCTTGGCACCCACCCTATGACCCACCTTGGCACGCACCTTAGTACCCACCCCGTTACCCACCCTAGGACCCACCCCGTGACCCACCTTGGCCAGGGTGGGTGCCTTGGTGCGCACAACTTGCCTGGGCTGCACACCAGGGCGGGCTCAAGATGGCACCCGCGTTCCGTTTTTTTCACTATCTTTCAAAACGGAAATTTTAAAATCTCATTTTTTTCTTTTTTTTGCCTTTTCTGGAAATTAGTGAAGGCAGCGCATCAAAGGTGCGCAATGCTGGTGCGAACCCGGGAGCGCTCCGATGTGTGCTCCAAGGTGCGGCGTGCACGAAGTCCGAGCCCGGTTTGCCCCGGGTGCGCACCTCGCGTGCACCTTCGCCGGGGTGAGCACCTTGGCTGGGTTGCGCGCCCTGGTGCGTACCAAGGAGCGCTCTGAAGTGTGCTCCAAGGTGCGGCGTGCACGAAGTCGGAGCCCGGTTTGCCCCGGGTGTGCACCTCGGGTGCGCACCTCGCGTGCACCTTCGCTGCGGTGGGCACCTTGGCTGGGTTGCGCGCCTTGGTGGGCACCATGCAGTGCACGAAGTCGGAGCCCGGTTTGCCCCGGGCGCGCACCTCCGCCAGGGTGGGCACCTTGGTGCGCACAACTTGCCTGGGCTGCGCATCAGGAAGGGCTCAAGATGGCACCCGCGTTCCGTTTTTTTCACTATCTTTCAGAACGGAAATTTTAAAATATCGTTTTTTTTTGCCTTTTCTGGAAATTAGTGAAGGCAGCGCATCAAAGGTGCGCAACGCTGGTGCGAACCTGGGAGCGCTCCGATGTGTGCTCCAAGGTGCGGCGTGCACGAAGTCGGAGCCCGGTTTGCCTCGGGTGCGCCCTGGTGGGCACCATGGTGCGCACCAAGGAGCGCTCCGAAGTGTGCTCCAAGGTGCGGCCTGCACGAAGTCGGAGCCCGGTTTGCCCCGGGTGTGCACCTCGGGTGGGCACCTTGGTGCGCATGCCTTGCCTGGGCTGCGCACCAGGGCGGGCTCAAGATGGCACCCGCGTTCCTTTTTTTTCACTATCTTTCAAAACGGAAATTTTAAAATCTCATTTTTTTTTGCCTTTTTCTGGAAATTAGTGAAGGCAGCGCATCAAAGGTGCGCACCTCGCTGCCCACCACGGTGCGCAACGCCGGTGGGCACCCGGGAGTGCTTCGAAGTGTGCTCCAAGGTGCTGCGTGCACGTTGTCGGAGCCCGGTTTGCCCCGGGTGCGCACCTCGCGTGCACCTTCGTCGGGGTGGGCACCTTGGCTTGGTTTGCCCCGGCTGCGCTCCGAAGCGGGGTTATTGGAGCGCCGCCTCTTTTTTTGTCGGAGCGTTTGGTGGGGTTTCTCGCATTGGCTCTTCCGAGGCCCGGTTGCCACCCTGGCGCGCACGAAGTCGGAAGTAGGGTTAATTGCCCGGGTGCGCACCTTTGCCAGGGTGGCACCTTACCTGGGCTGCGCACCAGGGCGGGCTCAAGATGGCACGCGCGTTCCGTTTTTTTCACTATCTTTCAAAACGGAAATTTTAAAATCTCCTTTTTTTTTTGCCTTTTCTGGAAATTAGTGAAGGCAGCGCATCAAAGGTGCGCACCTCGCTGCCCACCTTGGTGTGCTCTGAGGTGCGCACCCGGGAGCGCTACGAAGTGTGCTCCAAGGTGCGGCGTGCACGTTGTCGGAGCCCGGTTTGCCCCGGGTGCGCACCTCGCCTGCACCTTGGCCGGGGTGGGCACCTTGGCTGGGTTTGCCCAGGGTGCGCTCCGAAGCGGGGTTACTGGAGCGCCCCCTCTTTTTTTGTCAGAGAGTTTGGTGGGGTTTCTCGCATTGGCTCTTCCCAGGCCCGGTTGTTGGGTGCGCTCCCACCCTGGCGCGCGCGAAGTTGGAAGTTGGGTTAATTGCCCGGGCGCGCACCTTCGCCAGGGTGGGCACCTTGGTGCGCAAACCTTGGCTGGGCTGCGCACCAGGGCGGGCTCAAGATGGCACCAGCATTCCCTTTTTCTCACTATCTTTCAAAACGGAAATTTTAAAATCTCGTTTTTTTTTTGCCTTTTATGGAAATTAGTGAAGGCATCGCATCAAAGGTGCGCACCTCGCTGCCCACCTTGGTGTGCTCCGAGGTGCCCACCACGGTGCGCAACGCCGGTGCGAACCCGGGAGCGCCCCGATGTGTGCTCCAAGGTGCGGCGTGCACGAAGTCGGACCCCGGTTTGCCCCGGGTGCGCACCTCGCGTGCACCTTGGTGCGCACACCTTGGCTGGGTTGCGCGGCCTGGTGGGCACCATGGTGCGCACCAAGGAGCGCTCCGAAGTGTGCTCCAAGGTGCGGCGTGCACGAAGTCGGAGCCCGGTTTGCCCCGGGTGCGCACCTTCGCCGCGGTGGGCACCATGGCGTGCACGAAGTCGGAGCCCGGTTTGCCCCGGGTGCGCACCTCGCGTGCACCTTCGCCGGGGTGGGCACCTCGGCTGGGTTGCGCGCCCTGGTGCGCACCAAGGAGCGCTCTGAAGTGTGCTCCAAGGTGCGGCGTGCACGAAGTCGGAGCCCGGTTTGCCCCGGGTGTGCACCTCGCGTGCACCTTCGCTGCGGTGGGCACCTTGGCTGGGTTGCGCGCCTTGGTGGGCACCATGCAGTGCACGAAGTCGGAGCCCGGTTTGCCCCGGGCGCGCACCTCCGCCAGGGTGGGCACCTTGGTGCGCACAACTTGCCTGGGCTGCGCACCAGGAAGGGCTCAAGATGGCACCCGCGTTCCGTTTTTTTCACTATCTTTCAGAACGGAAATTTTAAAATATCGTTTTTTTTTGCCTTTTCTGGAAATTAGTGAAGGCAGCGCATCAAAGGTGCGCAACGCTGGTGCGAACCTGGGAGCGCTCCGATGTGTGCTCCAAGGTGCGGCGTGCACGAAGTCGGACCCCGGTTTGCCCCGGGTGCGCACCTCGCGTGCACCTTGGTGCGCACACCTTGGCTGGGTTGCGCGCCCTAGTGGGCACCATGGTGCGCACCAAGGAGCGCTCCGAAGTGTGCTCCAAGGTGCGGCGTGCACGAAGTCGGAGCCCGGTTTGCCCCGGGTGCGCACCTCGCGTGCACCTTCGCCGCGGTGGGCACCATGGCGTGCACGAAGTCGGAGCCCGGTTTGCCCCGGGTGCGCACCTCGCGTGCACCTTCGCCGGGGTGGGCACCTTAGTGTGCAGACCTTGGCTGGGTTGCGCGCCCTGGTGGGCACCATGGTGCGCACCAAGGAGCGCTCCGAAGTGTGCTCCAAGGTGCGGCCTGCACGAAGTCGGAGCCCGGTTTGCCCCGGGTGTGCACCTCGGGTGGGCACCTTGGTGCGCATGCCTTGCCTGGGCTGCGCACCAGGGCGGGCTCAAGATGGCACCCGCGTTCCTTTTTTTTCACTATCTTTCAAAACGGAAATTTTAAAATCTCATTTTTTTTTGCCTTTTTCTGGAAATTAGTGAAGGCAGCGCATCAAAGGTGCGCACCTCGCTGCCCACCACGGTGCGCAACGCCGGTGGGCACCCGGGAGTGCTTCGAAGTGTGCTCCAAGGTGCTGCGTGCACGTTGTCGGAGCCCGGTTTGCCCCGGGTGCGCACCTCGCGTGCACCTTCGTCGGGGTGGGCACCTTGGCTGGGTTTGCCCCGGCTGCGCTCCGAAGCGGGGTTATTGGAGCGCCGCCTCTTTTTTTGTCGGAGCGTTTGGTGGGGTTTCTCGCATTGGCTCTTCCGAGGCCCGGTTGCCACCCTGGCGCGCACGAAGTCGGAAGTAGGGTTAATTGCCCGGGTGCGCACCTTTGCCAGGGTGGGCACCTTACCTGGGCTGCGCACCAGGGCGGGCTCAAGATGGCACGCGCGTTCCGTTTTTTTCACTATCTTTCAAAACGGAAATTTTAAAATCTCCTTTTTTTTTTGCCTTTTCTGGAAATTAGTGAAGGCAGCGCATCAAAGGTGCGCACCTCGCTGCCCACCTTGGTGTGCTCTGAGGTGCGCACCCGGGAGCGCTACGAAGTGTGCTCCAAGGTGCGGCGTGCACGTTGTCGGAGCCCGGTTTGCCCCGGGTGCGCACCTCGCCTGCACCTTGGCCGGGGTGGGCACCTTGGCTGGGTTTGCCCAGGGTGCGCTCCGAAGCGGGGTTACTGGAGCGCCCCCTCTTTTTTTGTCAGAGCGTTTGGTGGGGTTTCTCGCATTGGCTCTTCCCAGGCCCGGTTGTTGGGTGCGCTCCCACCCTGGCGCGCGCGAAGTTGGAAGTTGGGTTAATTGCCCGGGCGCGCACCTTCGCCAGGGTGGGCACCTTGGTGCGCACACCTTGGCTGGGCTGCGCACCAGGGCGGGCTCAAGATGGCACCAGCATTCCCTTTTTCTCACTATCTTTCAAAACGGAAATTTTAAAATCTCGTTTTTTTTTTGCCTTTTATGGAAATTAGTGAAGGCATCGCATCAAAGGTGCGCACCTCGCTGCCCACCTTGGTGTGCTCCGAGGTGCCCACCACGGTGCGCAACGCCGGTGCGAACCCGGGAGCGCCCCGATGTGTGCTCCAAGGTGCGGCGTGCACGAAGTCGGACCCCGGTTTGCCCCGGGTGCGCACCTCGCGTGCACCTTGGTGCGCACACCTTGGCTGGGTTGCGCGGCCTGGTGGGCACCATGGTGCGCACCAAGGAGCGCTCCGAAGTGTGCTCCAAGGTGCGGCGTGCACGAAGTCGGAGCCCGGTTTGCCCCGGGTACGCACCTCGCGTGCACCTTCGCCGGGGTGGGCACCTCGGCTGGGTTGCGCGCCCTGGTGCGCACCAAGGAGCGCTCCGAAGTGTGCTCCAAGGTGCGGCGTGCACGAAGTCGGAGCCCGGTTTGCCCCGGGTGCGCACCTTCGCCGCGGTGCGCACCATGGCGTGCACGAAGTCGGAGCCCGGTTTGCCCCGGGTGCGCACCTCGCGTGCACCTTCGGCGGGGTTGCGCGCCCTGGTGGGCACCATGGTGCGCACCAAGGAGCGCTCCGAAGTGTGCTCCAAGGTGCGGCGTGCACGAAGTCGGAGCCCGGTTTGCCCCGGGTGCGCACCTCGCGTGCACCTTCGGCGGGGTTGCGCGCCCTGGTGGGCACCATGGTGCGCACCAAGGAGCGCTCCGAAGTGTGCTCCAAGGTGCAGCGTGCACGAAGTCGGAGCCCGGTTTGCCCCGGGTGCGCACCTCGCGTGCACCTTCGCCGCGGTGGGCACCATGGCGTGCACGAAGTCGGAGCCCGGTTTGCCCCGGGTGCGCACCTCGCGTGCACCTTCGCCGGGGTGGGCACCTCGGCTGGGTTGCGCGCCCTGGTGCGCACCAAGGAGCGCTCCGAAGTGTGCTCCAAGGTGCGGCGTGCACGAAGTCGGAGCCCGGTTTGCCCCGGGTGCGCACCTCGCGTGCACCTTCGCCAGGGTGGGCACCTCGGTGCGCACACCTTCTCAATGTTTTCTTGCCTTTTCTGGAAATTGGTGAAGGCAGCGCATCAAAGGTGCGCACCTCGGTGTGCTCCGAGGTGCGAACCCGAGAGCGCTCCGAGGTGCCCACGAAGTCGAAAGTCGGGTTAATTGCATTGTTTTCCCCGGGTGCGCTCCGAGGTGCGCAACATCGGCGCGCACCAAGGAGGGCTCCGAAGTGTGCTCCAAGGTGCGCACGATGGCGTGCACCTCTGGTGCGCACGATTCGGAGCTCGGTTTGACCGGGGTGCGCACACCTTGGCTGGGTTGCGCACCTTTTGTGCGCTCCAAGGTGCGCACGAAGTCGGAGCTCGGTTTGCCCCGGGTGCGCACCTTCGCCAGGGTGCGCACCTTGATGCGCACGCCTTGGCTGGGCTGCGCACCTTGGTGGGCGCCATGGTGCGCACCTTTCGTGCGCTCCAAGGTGCGCACGAAGTCGGAGCTCGGTTTGCCCCGGGTGCGCACCTTGGTGGGCGCCATGGTGCACTCCGAGGTGCCCAAGATTGGTGCGCACCAAGGAGCGCTCCGAAGTGCGCTCCAAGGTGCGCGCGAAGTCGAAAGTTGGGTTAATTGTCCGGTTTGCCTCGGGTGCGCACCTTGCGTGCACCTTCGCCAGGGTGGGCGCCTTGGTGCGCACACCTTGGCTGGGCTGCGCACACCTTGGCACCCGCGTTTCCTTCATTTTAAATTTTTTTTTTTTACAATCTCTCAAGTGGGAAATTCTATAATCTCAACTTTTTTTGCCTTTTCAGGAAACTTTTGAATGGAGCGCATCATTGGTGCGCTCCGAAGTGTGCTCCAAAGCTCTCTCCAGCTGCGTGCACCTGCCCCGGCCGCGCACCCGGCCCCGCCCAGCTTCGCTCACCTGTCCCGGGCGTCTGGTGCGGAACCTTAGAGTAAGAAACATCACCGTGCACCTTGGCCAACGTGCGCGACTCGACCGAGCGCGCACTGGCCGAGGTGCACACCGATTTCACCTGGGTGCGCGCGCAGCACCTCGGGCGCACCGGGGTGCGCGCACAACGCCCGGGTTGCACCGTGGCCTGTGTGCTCGGGGCGCCTCGGGTGCGCGCTCGGTGTCGCCCCCCGCGCGCGCGGTAGTGCGGGCAGCGCACCCCGGCCCGGCCCGGCCCCGACGAGAACGCAAACGGGCAAAAGGTTTATTCAAATAGCATTGCGACGCCCGGCGAAAAACTAAAAAAGGGTGCAACACCGGGACTTCCCGGGAGGTCACCCATCCCAGTACTACTCCGGCCCAAGCGCGCTTAACTGCGGAGTTCTGATGGGATCCGGTGCACTAACGCTGGTATGATCGCACCCGTTATGAGCTTGTCGCAGTGTGTACTTAGCAAACCGCGACCCACGTGCGAATCCACCCCGGCCACCCACCCCCGTCGAGGTGCACACCCTCCCTCGCGAAGTGCGCCCCGTTCGCCAAGTGTGAGCCCTGCCCGGGTGCGCGCACCTTGCTAGGGCGTCGGGTGTGCACCCGGCCCGGCCTACGTGCGTGCACCTGGAGGGGGCGTCGTGTGCGTGCAGTGTCCCGTCTGCAACGCGGTGCCCACACACCACCTCGGGCGCAACGACCTGCGCTCACATGTGGGCCGAGTGCACCTTGGTGCATGTTCGGGGCGCCTCGGGTGCACGCTCGATCTTGCCCCGGTGCACCAAGGCGCTCGGTTTGCCCCGGGTGCGCACTTGGTGCAAGGTGGGCACCCAAAATAGGGATCAAGCACCAAAACACAAGTTTCGGGATGCAAAATGGGACCCAAGGACCACAAATGCGTTCCAAGACCCATGATGGGTCCACGAGAACAAAAATGTGTTCCGAGACTTAATAAACAAATATTGGGTTTTAGGAGAAGAAACATGCTCTGATGCCCAAAACGAGAATCGACCCCGAAAAGGCCACAGGCCAAAAGTGGGATGCGAGACAAAAAAAAATGGGACCCGAGGACCAAAATTGGGTTCCCAGGTCGAAGACAGGGCAACCGGACAAGAAACGACCTCTAAGGCTCGAAATGAGTCCCGACGACTAAAACTTGACAAGAAGCACCCATCAGGCACCCAACTCGACACCCATGGGATGCCGACCCACCCGGGCTTCCACCTAGCACACCTTGGCACCCACCCACCCTCGCACCCAACCTCGCACCCAACTTAGCACCTTTGAACCCACATTGGCACTCACCCTGACCCTGGCACCTTGGAACCCACATTGGCACTCACCTTGACCCTGGCACCCACCTTTGCACTCACCTTGGGACCCACCCTGGCTCCCACCTCGGCACCCACCCAGACACCCACCTTGGTTCCTTGGCACCCACCTTGGATCCTTGGCACCCACCCCGACACCCACCTTGGCACGCAACTTGGCTACTTGCCACCCACCTTGGCTCCTTGACGCCCACCCCGACAACCACCCCGTGACCTACCCTGGCTAGGGTTGGTGCACACCCACCCTGGTGCCCACCTTGGCACCCACCCTATGACCCACCTTGGCACGCACCTTAGTACCCACCCCGTTACCCACCCTAGGACCCACCCCGTGACCCACCTTGGCCAGGGTGGGTGCACCCACCCTGGTGCCCACCTTGGCACCCACCCATCCTAGCACCCAGCCTGTGACCGGGCTTGGAACCCAACCTTGCACCCGCACCCGTCTTGGCCAGTGTGGGTGCGCACCCATCCTGGCACCCACGTTGTGACACACCCTTTAACCCACGCACCCTAGCACCCACGTTGGCACCCACCTTGGAACCCAACCTAGCAACTTGGCACCCACCCCGTGACCCACCTTGGCATCCACCATAGCAGTCGCCGACTTGGCACCCACCTCGGCACCCACCTTGACACTTGTGGACCCACCTTGCCACTCACCCTAGCATCGACCCATCCTAGCACCCACCCTGGCACCTTTGCACCCTAGCACTCACCCATCCTAGCACCTAACCTGTGACCCACCTTGACACTCACCCTCGCACCCACCTTGGAACCCAACCTAGCACCCACCCACCCTGACACCAACCCTAGCACCTACCCACCCTTGCACCCACCCTGTGACCCATCTTGGCACCCACCCATCCTACCACTCAACCTATCACCCACCTTCTCACCCACCTTGGCATCCACCTTAGCACCCACCCACACTGGCACCTTGGCACCCACCTCGGGCAAGGTGGGTGCACACCCACCCTGGCACCCAATTTAGAACCCACCGAGCATGTTACCCACCTTGGCACCCACATTGCAGCCCACCCTAGTACCCACCCTATGACCCACATTGGCATCCACACCCTAGCACCCAGGCACCTCGACACCCGCCTTGACACCCACCCTAGCACTGAACCTGTGACCCACCTTGGAACTCACCCTAGAACCCACCCACCCTGTGAACCACCTTGGCATCCACCTTAGCACCCACCCACCTTGGCACCCACTCTAGCACTCACCCATCCTAACACCCAACTTGTTACCCACCTTGGCACCCGCCCTCGCGTCCACCTTGAAACCCACCCTAGCACCCACCCACGCAGGAGCCCACCTTGGCACCCAACCTAACACCCACGCATCCTGGCACCCAACTTGTGACCCACCTTGGAACCCACCCTAGTACCCACCTTTGAACCCACTATATCACCAACCCACCTTGGCACCCACCCTATGACCCTCTTTGGAATCCACCCTAGCACGCACCCACCCTGGCACCCACCATGGAGCGCACCCTAGCACCCACCCACCTCGGCACGCACCTCAACACCCACCTTGGTGTGCGCACTGCGCCAACCTCTCAAAGACCCTATGTGGTGCGCTCCAAAGTGTACACCTTTGGTGCGCTCCAAGGTGCGCACCTTTGGTGCACACCGAGGTGCACACCAAAGTGTGCACCGAGGTGAGCACCAAAGTGCACTCCAGGGTGCACACCAAGGCGTGCACCTTTGGTGCGGTCAATGCAAACGAATTCGGAAGTTGGGGTCGATGTCCTAATCGCTGCTGCAGACTACACGTATGAGAATCGGACAAATAGCTTTATATAGGGGAGGTGTTGCGTTTGATGGGTCGACTCCCCTGGTTGTGTGCACTGCACCAACTTCAAAGACCCTGTCTTGTTTAAGAAGTCAAAAGTTGGGGTGGATGTCCTAATCATTGCTGCAGTCTACGCATGTATGAGAATCAGACAAATAGCTTATATAGGGGAGGTGTTGCATTCGGTGGGTTGACTCCCCTGGTTGTGCGCACTGCGCCAACCTCAAAGACCCCGCATAGCAGAAGAAGTCGGAAGTCGGATTTTGGTGAGCACCAAGGCGTGCACCTTTGGTGCGGTCAACGCAGACGAATTCAGAAGTTGGGGTGGATGTCCTAATCGTTGTTGCAGGCTACACATGTATGAGAATCAGACAAATAGCTTATATAGGGGAGGTGTTGGGTTTGATGGGTCAACTCCCTTGGTTGTGCGCATTACGCCAACCTCAAAGACCTTGTTTTCGTTAAGAAGTCAAAAGTTGGGGTCAATGTCCTAATGGCTCCTGCAGGCTACACATGTATGAGAATCGGACAAATAGCTTATATAGGGGAGGTGTTGGGTTTGATGGGTCGACTCCCCTGGTTGTGCGCATTACGTCAACCTCAAAGACCTTGTTTTCGTTAAGAAGTCAAAAGTTGGGGTCGATGTCCTAATTGCTCCTGTAGACTACACATGTATGAGAATCAGACAAATAGCTTATATAGGGGAGGTGTTGGGTTTGATGGGTTGACTCCCCTAGTTGTTCGCATTACACCAACCTCAAAGACCTTGTTTTCGTTTAGAAGCCGAAAGTTGGGGTCGATGTCCTAATTGCTCCTGCAGGCTACGCATGTATGAGAATCAGACAAATAGCTTATATAGGGGAGGTGTTGGGTTTGATGGGTCGACTCCCCTGGTTGTGCGCATTGCGCCAACCTCAAAGACCCTGCATTGCGGATGAAGTCGAAAGTCAGAGTTTGGTGTGCTACAAGGTGTGGTCGAAGGTGCTCACCTAGGTGTGCACCTTTGGAGCACAGGAAAAGTGCCCTCCAAAAGTGCGCACCTTTGGAGTGCACAAAAGTGCCCTCCAAAAGTGCGCACCTTTGGAGCGCAGAAAAGTGCCCTCCAAAAAGTGCCCTCCAAAAGTGCGCACCTTTGGAGCGCAGAAAAGTGCCCTCCAAAAAGTGCCCTCCAAAAGTGCGCACCTTTGGAGCGCAGAAAAGTGCCCTCCAAAAAGTGCCCTCCAAAAGTGCGCACCTTTGGAGCGCAGAAAAGTGCCCTCCAAAAGTGCGCACCTTTGGAGCGCAGAAAAGTGCCCTCCAAAAAGTGCCCTCCAAAAGTGCGCACCTTTGGAGCGCAGAAAAGTGCCCTCCAAAAAGTGCCCTCCAAAAGTGCGCACCTTTGGAGCGCAGAAAAGTGCCCTCCAAAAAGTGCCCTCCAAAAGTGCGCACCTTTGGAGCGCAGAAAAGTGCCCTCCAAAAAGTGCCCTCCAAAAGTGCGCACCTTTGGAGCGCAGAAAAGTGCCCTCCAAAAAGTGCCCTCCAAAAGTGCGCACCTTTGGAGCGCAGAAAAGTGCCCTCCAAAAGTGCGCACCTTTGGAGCGCACAAAAGTGCCCTCCAAAAGTGCGCACTTTTGGTGCGCACCAAGGCGCTGGTTCGGTCGTTGCAGGCGAGTTCGGAAGTTGGGGTCGATGTCCTGAGCGGAGGTGCAAACTACACAGGTGTCGGAATCGGACAAATAGCTTATATAGGGGAGGTGTATGCTTCGATGGGTCGACTCCCCAGGTTGAGCGCACCGCGCCAACCTCAAAGACCCTACGGTATGGATGAAGTCGGAAGTTGGGTCCGATGACCAATTCGATTAGTAGGTATGCTCATGAGGTCGGAATTTGGGTCCGATGACCTGCCATGTGCAGGAAGGCGAATGTTGACACTGTGCGTTGCAAGGTGCACACCAAGGCGCTGGTGCGGTCTTTTTAGTCGAGTTCGGAAGTTGGGGTCGATGTCCTGATCGGAGGTGCAAGCTACACAGGTGTGGGAATCGGACAAATAGCTTATATAGGGGAGGTGTATGCTTCGTTGGGTCGACTCCCCGGGTTGAGCGCACCGCGCCAACCTCAAAGACCCTACGGTATGGATGAAGTCGGAAGTTGGGTCCGATGACCGATTCGATATGTAGGCATACTCGCGAGGTCGGAATTTGGGTCCGATGACCTGCCACGTGCAGGAAGGCGAATGTTGGCACTGTGCGTTGCAAGGTGCGCACCAAGGCGCTGGTTCGGTCGTTGGAGGCGAGTTCGGAAGTTGGGGTCGATGTCTTGATCGGAGGTGCAAACTACACAGGTGTGGGAATCGGACAAATAGCTTATATAGGGGAGGTGTATGCTTCGTTGGGTCGACTCCCCGGGTTGAGCGCACCGCGCCAACCTCAAAGACCCTACGGTATGGATGAAGTCGGAAGTTGGGTCCGATGACCGATTCGATATGTAGGCATACTCGCGAGGTCGGAATTTGGGTCCGATGACCTGCCATGTGCAGGAAGGCGAATGTTGGGACTGTGCGTCGCAAGGTGCGCACCAAGGCGCTGGTGCCGTCGTTGCAGTCGAGTTCGGAAGTTGGGGTCGATGTCCTGGTCAGAGGTGCAAACTACACAGGTGTGGGAATCGGACAAATAGCTTATATAGGGGAGGTGTATGCTTCGATGGGTCGACTCCCTGGGTTGAGCGCACCGCGCCAACCTCAAAGACCCTACAGTATGGATGAAGTCGGAAGTTGGGTCCGATGACCGATTCGATACGTAGGCATATTGGCGAGGTCTGAATTTGTGTCCGATGACCTGCCATGCGCAGGAAGGCGGAATTTGGGTCCGATGACCGAGTTGATGGCGTGCCATGCGCAGAAAGGCGGAATTTGGGTCCGATGACCGAGTTGATGTTGATGGCCCGCCATGCACAGGAAGGCGGAATTTGGGTCCGATGACCGATTTGAAGGCGTGCCATACGCAAAAAGGCGGAGTTTGGGTCCGATGACCGAGTTGATATTGATGGCCCGCCATGCGCAGGAAGGCGGAATTTGGGTCCGATGACCTGACATACGCATGGAGTCCGACTCGGGGGCCGATGTTCGATTCGATGACTTGCATTGTGGGTAAAGTCGGAAGTTGTGGTCTTTGACCCGATTCGATGACCAGACTTCGGCTGCTTGAGAATCGGACAAATAACTTATATAGGGGAGGTAGTGTTCTCGAGCATCCTCCCCCCGTGCCCGTTTATGTCGATTGATGCTGGTGCTCGACTGGTTGGAGCGCTCGGATGCAAAAATCTTGCACCAGGATTTATCGATTGTGATGGACACGGCAAGTCTCCTGATTGCTATGCAGGAGCTCATCGTGAATCTCTATGCGGCCTTGGTATGGACTCGACCTGCGGAATGGTTCGGCAATGGTAGTCGCTCCAACACGTCCTTGCAATGGCCACAGAGGTGATTCGACTAGAGCTCCAGTCTAGCTTTTGGGTTGCTTGGCGGACTGGTATAGCCGCGATCGAGTTCCGGCCATGAACGTTTTAGATAGCTCTTGGGCTTTCTGGGACGGAAGTCGGAAGTTTGGGCTGTTGTCCGATTTGATGACCATTCTTCGGATGTGTGAGAATCGGACAAATAACTTATATAGGGGACTGTGTTGTCTCACGCAGCCCCCTCCGTGCCCCTCTATCTCGACCGATGTTGGTGCTTGAAAGGGTTGGGATCGCTCGGATTTATAAACGTGCACCACCATTTGTCGAGTGTGAGGGACGCGGCAGGTCTCCTAAATGCTATGCGGGCGCTCTCTGAGAATCTCTATCCGGCCTCGACACAGACTAGTCTTGCTGAATGGTTTGGCACTGGTAGTCGATCCAACACGTCGTTGTTGTGGCCGCCTAGGCGATTCGATTCGAGCCCCCGTCTAGCTTTTGGGTTGCTTGGCGGATTTTGCCCTATCCGCAAGTGAGCTCGGTCCCTAAACGTTCGAGAAACCCGATTGCTATGCGCCGACTCTCTTTCTTGCGAGCCTCCATCTAGCTTTTGGGTCTCTACGGAACGGAAGTCGGAATCTGGGACCGTTGTTTGATTCGACGAGGCAGACTACGGTTGTGCGAGAATCGGACAAATAACTTATATAGGGGAGGTGTTGACTGGAGCATTCTCCCCCGTGCCCCTCTAACTCGACCAATGCTGGCGCTCGAACGGTGGTAGCGCTCGGATTTTCATTGAGCGCCAGCATTGGTCGATTTAGAGGGGCATGCGAGATTCCCGAATGCTATGCGAGGGCTCTAACGGAAATGTCTATTGGTTTCGGTATGGATGCAATTGCGAGTGGTTCGGCAAAGGTAGTCGTTCCGATGCGTCCATGTCGTGGCCAAATCGATAATTCGATTTGAGCCCTCGTATAGCATTTGGGTCTCTCGATGTGATTCCGCATTCCAGTCCCTTTGGGCACTGCTTGAGCCGCATCCCAGGGGGTTCCCTTCCCAATAATCTGCCTCGCAACCCGATTGCTATGCGGTGAGGCTCCTCGGCCGCCTCGGAACTATCTGTGTATCAGACGCATCGCGGGATAAGGGGTTGGCAACGGTAGTCGCCCCAAGCGCGTCCGATGCTTGGACCATTCCGAGGCGGCCCTGAAGCCTCTTCCGTCTAGCCGTTGGGTCCTTCTCGCCGCATCCCTCGCCTCGCACCCCGATTGCTATGCGGTGAGGCTCCTCGGCCGCCTCGGAACTATCTGTGTATCGGACGCGTCGCGGGATAAGGGGTTGTCACTGGTAGTCGCCCCAAGCGCGTCCGATGCTTGGACCATTCCGAGGCGGCCCTGAAGCCTCTTCCGTCTAGCCGTTGGGTCCTTCTCGCCGCATCCCTCGCCTCGCACCCCGATTGCTATGCGGTGAGGCTCCTCGGCCGCCTCGGAACTATCTGTGTATCGGACGCGTCGCGGGATAAGGGGTTGTCATTGGTAGTCGCCCCAAGCGCGTCCGATGCTTGGACCATTCCGAGGCGGCCCTGAAGCCTCTTCCGTCTAGCCGTTGGGTCCTTCTCGCCGCATCCCTCGCCTCGCACCCCGATTGCTATGCGGTGAGGCTCCTCGGCCGCCTCGGAACTATCTGTGTATCGGACGCGTCGCGGGATAAGGGGTTGTCACTGGTAGTCGCCCCAAGCGCGTCCGATGCTTGGACCATTCCGAGGCGGCCCTGAAGCCTCTTCCGTCTAGCCGTTGGGTCCTTCTCGCCGCATCCCTCGCCTCGCACCCCGATTGCTATGCGGTGAGGCTCCTCGGCCGCCTCGGAACTATCTGTGTATCGGACGCGTCGCGGGATAAGGGGTTGTCACTGGTAGTCGCCCCAAGCGCGTTCGATGCTTGGACCATTCCGAGGCGGCCCTGAAGCCTCTTCCGTCTAGCCGTTGGGTCCTTCTCGCCGCATCCCTCGCCTCGCACCCCGATTGCTATGCGGTGAGGCTCCTCGGCCGCCTTGGAACTATCTGTGTATCGGACGCGTCGCGGGATAAGGGGTTGTCACTGGTAGTCGCCCCAAGCGCGTCCGATGCTTAGACCATTCCGAGGCGGACCCGAAGCCTCTTCCGTCTAGCCGTTGGGTCCTTCTCGCCGCATCCTTCGCCTCGCACCCCGATTGCTATGCGGTGAGGCTCCTCGGCCGCCTCGGAACTATCTGTGTATCGGACGCGTCGCGGGATAAGGGGTTGTCACTGGTAGTCGCCCCAAGCGCGTCCGATGCTTGGACCATTCCGAGGCGGACCCGAAGCCTCTTCCGTGTAGCCGTTGGGTCCTTCTCGCCGCATCCCTCGCCTCGCACCCCGATTGCTATGCGGTGAGGCTCCTCGGCCGCCTTGGAACTATCTGTGTATCGGACGCGTCGCGGGATAAGGGGTTGTCACTGGTAGTCGCCCCAAGCGCGTCCGATGCTTGGACCATTCCGAGGCGGACCCGAAGCCTCTTCCGTCTAGCCGTTGGGTCCTTCTCGCCGCATCCCTCGCCTCGCACCCCGATTGCTATGCGGTGAGGCTCCTCGGCCGCCTTGGAACTATCTGTGTATCGGACGCGTCGCGGGATAAGGGGTTGTCACTGGTAGTCGCCCCAAGCGCGTCCGATGCTTGGACCATTCCGAGGCGGACTCGAAGCCTCTTCCGTCTAGCCGTTGGGTCCTTCTCGCCGCATCCCTCGCCTCGCACCCCGATTGCTATGCGGTGAGGCTCCTCGGCCGCCTTGGAACTATCTGTGTATCGGACGCGTCGCGGGATAAGGGGTTGTCACTGGTAGTCGCCCCAAGCGCGTCCGATGCTTGGACCATTCCGAGGCGGCCCCGAAGCCTCTTCCGTGTAGCCGTTGGGTCCTTCTCGCCGCATCCCTCGCCTCGCACCCCGATTGCTATGCGGTGAGGCTCCTCGGCCGCCTTGGAACTATCTGTGTATCGGACGCGTCGCGGGATAAGGGGTTGTCACTGGTAGTCGCCCCAAGCGCGTCCGATGCTTGGACCATTCCGAGGCGGCCCCGAAGCCTCTTCCGTGTAGCCGTTGGGTCCTTCTCGCCGCATCCCTCGCCTCGCACCCCGATTGCTATGCGGTGAGGCTCCTCGGCCGCCTTGGAACTATCTGTGTATCGGACGCGTCGCGGGATAAGGGGTTGTCACTGGTAGTCGCCCCAAGCGCGTCCGATGCTTGGACCATTCCGAGGCGGACCTGAAGCCTCTTCCCTCTAGCCGTTGGGGCTTTCTCGCCGCATCCCTCGCCTCGCACCCTGATTGCTATGCTGTGAGGCTCCTCGGCCGCCTTGGAACTATCTGTGTATCGGACGCATCGCGGGATAAGGGGTTGGCAGTGGTAGTCGCCCCAAGCGCATCCGATGCTTGGACCATTCCGAGGCGGCCCTGCAGCCTCTTCCGTCTAGCCGTTGGGGCCATCTCGCCGCATCCCCCACCTCGCACCACGATTGCTATGCGGTGAGGCTCCTTGGCCGCCTCGGAACTATCTGTGTATCGGACGCATCGCGGGATAAGGGGTTGTCACTGGTAGTCGCCCCAAGCGCGTCCGATGCTTGGACTATTCCGAGGCGGCCCTGCAGCCTCTTCCGTCTAGCCGTTGGGGCCATCTCGCTGCATCCCCCACCTCCTCGGCCGCCTCGGAACTATCTGTGTATCGGACGCATCGCGGGATAAGGGGTTGGCAGTGGTAGTCGCCCCAAGCGCGTCCGATGCTTGGACTATTCCGAGGCAGCCCTGCAGCCTCTTCCGTCTAGCCTTTGGGGCCTTCTCGCCGCATCCCTCGCCTCGCACCCCGATTGCTATGCGGTGAGGCTCCTCGGCCGCCTGGGAACTATCTTCGTATCGGACGCATCGCGGGATAAGGGGTTGTCACTGGTAGTCGCCCCAAGCGCGTCCGATGCTTGGACTATTCCGAGGCGGCCCTGTGGCCTCTTCCGTCTAGCCGTTGGGGCCATCTCGCCGCATCCCCCACCTCGCACCCCGATTGCTATGCGGTGAGGCTCTTCGGCCGCCTTGGAACTATCTTCGTATCGGACGCATTGCGGGATAAGGGGTTGTCACTGGTAGTGGCCCCAAGCGCGTCCGATGCTTGGACTATTCCGAGGCGGCCCTGCAGCCTCTTCCGTCTAGCCGTTGGGGCCATCTCGCCGCATCCCCCACCTCGCACCCCGATTGCTATGCGGTGAGGCTCCTCGGCCGCCTTGGAACTATCTTCGTATCGGACGCATCGCGGGATAAGGGGTTGTCACTGGTAGTCGCCCCAAGCGCGTCTGATGCTTGGACTATTCCGACGCGGCCCTGTGGCCTCTTCCGTCTAGCCGTTGGGGCCATCTCGCCGCATCCCCCACCTCGCACCCCGATTGCTATGCGGTGAGGCTCCTCGGCCGCCTTGGAACCATCTTCGTATCGGACGCATCGCGGGATAGGGGGCTGTCACTGGTAGTCGCCCCAAGCGTGTCCGATGCTTGGACCATTCCTAGGCGGCCCTGAAGCCTCTTCCGTCTAGCCGTTGGGGCCTTCCCGCCCCATCCCTCGCCTCGCACCCCCGATTGCTATGCGGTGAGGCTCCTCGGCCGCCTTGGAACCATCTGTGTATCGGACGCATCGCGGGATAAGGGGTTGGCACTGGCAGTCGCCCCAAGCGCGTCCGATGCTTGGACCATTCCGAGGTGGCCCTGAAGCCTCTTCCGTCTAGCCGTTGGGGCCTTCCCGCCCCATCCCTCGCCTCGCACCCCGATTGATATGCGGTGAGGCTCCTCGGCCGCCTTGGAACTATCTGTGTATCGGACGCATCGCGGGATAAGGGGTTGGCACTGGTAGTCGTCCCAATCGCATCCGATGCTTGGACCATTCCGAGGCGGCCCTGCAGCCTCTTCCGTTTAGCCGTCGGGGCCTTCCCGCCGCATCCCTCGCCTCGCATCCCGATTCCTATGCGGTGAGTCTTCTCGGCCGCCGCGGAACTATACCTGTTATTGCTACTGCATCCTTCGGCTGGTAACCTCCTCTGCCGCCTTGGAACGTTCTCTTTGTCGGACGCGTCGCGGGATAAGGGGTTGGCACTGGTAGTCGCCCCAAGCGCGCCCGATGCATAGACCGCTCCGAGTCGACCTTGCTTTCAGCCTCTCACATGCATAGACCTCTCTGAGTCGACCCTGCAGCCTCTCACGTTTAGCCTTTGGAATCTCGCCTCACAACATGATTGCTATCCTTGATGCATCCCTTGCCTCGAGCCCTGATTGCTTTCTTGGCTGCATCCCTCCTCTCCTCACAGCCCGGTTGTCATCACTGCTTCATCCGTCGCTTCATGCATTCTGGCTGCTGGGCCCTTCCCACCGCACACCTCGATTGCTATCTCTTCTGCATCACACACCCCGATTGCTATCTCTGCTACATCCCTCGGCTCTCACTTCTGCATCCTTCGCCTCACACCTCGATTGCTATCAATGCTGCATCCGTAACCTCACACCCCGATTGCTATGCGGGGAGGCTCCTTGGCCGCCTTGGAAATTTCTGTGTGTCGGACGCACCGCGGGATAAGGGGTTGGCACTGGTAGTCGCCCCAAGTGCGCCCGATTCTTAGACCGCTTCGAGGTGACCTCGTAGCCTCTTTCGTCCAGGCTTCCTGCCTTCAACGCCCTTTTTACACCTCGATTGCTATGCGCGGGCTCGTTGGCGTCTATCACCTCTCTGCGAAGAGTGGCACGATGATTGTTGGGGTAAATCGTAGCAGTCCGAT
>NW_026728926.1:360000-375000 GCF_030272615.1 Cryptomeria japonica
GTGCGGCGTGCACGAAGTCGGAGCCCGGTTTGCCCCGGGTGCGCACCTCGCGTGCACCTTCGCCGCGGTGGGCACCATGGCGTGCACGAAGTCGGAGCCCGGTTTGCCCCGGGTGCGCACCTCGCGTGCACCTTCGCCGGGGTGGGCACCTTGGTGTGCAGACCTTGGCTGGGTTGCGCGCCCTGGTGGGCACCATGGTGCGCACCAAGGAGCGCTCCGAAGTGTGCTCCAAGGTGCGGCCTGCACGAAGTCGGAGCCCGGTTTGCCCCGGGTGTGCACCTCGGGTGGGCACCTTGGTGCGCATGCCTTGCCTGGGCTGCGCACCAGGGCGGGCTCAAGATGGCACCCGCGTTCCTTTTTTTTCACTATCTTTCAAAACGGAAATTTTAAAATCTCATTTTTTTTTGCCTTTTTCTGGAAATTAGTGAAGGCAGCGCATCAAAGGTGCGCACCTCGCTGCCCACCACGGTGCGCAACGCCGGTGGGCACCCGGGAGTGCTTCGAAGTGTGCTCCAAGGTGCTGCGTGCACGTTGTCGGAGCCCGGTTTGCCCCGGGTGCGCACCTCGCGTGCACCTTCGTCGGGGTGGGCACCTTGGCTGGGTTTGCCCCGGCTGCGCTCCGAAGCGGGGTTATTGGAGCGCCGCCTCTTTTTTTGTCGGAGCGTTTGGTGGGGTTTCTCGCATTGGCTCTTCCGAGGCCCGGTTGCCACCCTGGCGCGCACGAAGTCGGAAGTAGGGTTAATTGCCCGGGTGCGCACCTTTGCCAGGGTGGGCACCTTACCTGGGCTGCGCACCAGGGCGGGCTCAAGATGGCACGCGCGTTCCGTTTTTTTCACTATCTTTCAAAACGGAAATTTTAAAATCTCCTTTTTTTTTTGCCTTTTCTGGAAATTAGTGAAGGCAGCGCATCAAAGGTGCGCACCTCGCTGCCCACCTTGGTGTGCTCTGAGGTGCGCACCCGGGAGCGCTACGAAGTGTGCTCCAAGGTGCGGCGTGCACGTTGTCGGAGCCCGGTTTGCCCCGGGTGCGCACCTCGCCTGCACCTTGGCCGGGGTGGGCACCTTGGCTGGGTTTGCCCAGGGTGCGCTCCGAAGCGGGGTTACTGGAGCGCCCCCTCTTTTTTTGTCAGAGCGTTTGGTGGGGTTTCTCGCATTGGCTCTTCCCAGGCCCGGTTGTTGGGTGCGCTCCCACCCTGGCGCGCGCGAAGTTGGAAGTTGGGTTAATTGCCCGGGCGCGCACCTTCGCCAGGGTGGGCACCTTGGTGCGCACACCTTGGCTGGGCTGCGCACCAGGGCGGGCTCAAGATGGCACCAGCATTCCCTTTTTCTCACTATCTTTCAAAACGGAAATTTTAAAATCTCGTTTTTTTTTTGCCTTTTATGGAAATTAGTGAAGGCATCGCATCAAAGGTGCGCACCTCGCTGCCCACCTTGGTGTGCTCCGAGGTGCCCACCACGGTGCGCAACGCCGGTGCGAACCCGGGAGCGCCCCGATGTGTGCTCCAAGGTGCGGCGTGCACGAAGTCGGACCCCGGTTTGCCCCGGGTGCGCACCTCGCGTGCACCTTGGTGCGCACACCTTGGCTGGGTTGCGCGGCCTGGTGGGCACCATGGTGCGCACCAAGGAGCGCTCCGAAGTGTGCTCCAAGGTGCGGCGTGCACGAAGTCGGAGCCCGGTTTGCCCCGGGTACGCACCTCGCGTGCACCTTCGCCGGGGTGGGCACCTCGGCTGGGTTGCGCGCCCTGGTGCGCACCAAGGAGCGCTCCGAAGTGTGCTCCAAGGTGCGGCGTGCACGAAGTCGGAGCCCGGTTTGCCCCGGGTGCGCACCTTCGCCGCGGTGCGCACCATGGCGTGCACGAAGTCGGAGCCCGGTTTGCCCCGGGTGCACACCTCGCGTGCACCTTCGGCGGGGTTGCGCGCCCTGGTGGGCACCATGGTGCGCACCAAGGAGCGCTCCGAAGTGTGCTCCAAGGTGCGGCGTGCACGAAGTCGGAGCCCGGTTTGCCCCGGGTGCGCACCTCGCGTGCACCTTCGGCGGGGTTGCGCGCCCTGGTGGGCACCATGGTGCGCACCAAGGAGCGCTCCGAAGTGTGCTCCAAGGTGCGGCGTGCACGAAGTCGGAGCCCGGTTTGCCCCGGGTGCGCACCTCGCGTGCACCTTCGCCGCGGTGGGCACCATGGCGTGCACGAAGTCGGAGCCCGGTTTGCCCCGGGTGCGCACCTCGCGTGCACCTTCGCCGGGGTGGGCACCTCGGCTGGGTTGCGCGCCCTGGTGCGCACCAAGGAGCGCTCCGAAGTGTGCTCCAAGGTGCGGCGTGCACGAAGTCGGAGCCCGGTTTGCCCCGGGTGCGCACCTCGCGTGCACCTTCGCCAGGGTGGGCACCTCGGTGCGCACACCTTCTCAATGTTTTCTTGCCTTTTCTGGAAATTGGTGAAGGCAGCGCATCAAAGGTGCGCACCTCGGTGTGCTCCGAGGTGCGAACCCGAGAGCGCTCCGAGGTGCCCACGAAGTCGAAAGTCGGGTTAATTGCATTGTTTTCCCCGGGTGCGCTCCGAGGTGCGCAACATCGGCGCGCACCAAGGAGGGCTCCGAAGTGTGCTCCAAGGTGCGCACGATGGCGTGCACCTCTGGTGCGCACGATTCGGAGCTCGGTTTGACCGGGGTGCGCACACCTTGGCTGGGTTGCGCACCTTTTGTGCGCTCCAAGGTGCGCACGAAGTCGGAGCTCGGTTTGCCCCGGGTGCGCACCTTCGCCAGGGTGCGCACCTTGATGCGCACGCCTTGGCTGGGCTGCGCACCTTGGTGGGCGCCATGGTGCGCACCTTTCGTGCGCTCCAAGGTGCGCACGAAGTCGGAGCTCGGTTTGCCCCGGGTGCGCACCTTGGTGGGCGCCATGGTGCACTCCGAGGTGCCCAAGATTGGTGCGCACCAAGGAGCGCTTCGAAGTGCGCTCCAAGGTGCGCGCGAAGTCGAAAGTTGGGTTAATTGTCCGGTTTGCCTCGGGTGCGCACCTTGCGTGCACCTTCGCCAGGGTGGGCGCCTTGGTGCGCACACCTTGGCTGGGCTGCGCACACCTTGGCACCCGCGTTTCCTTCATTTTAAATTTTTTTTTTTTACAATCTCTCAAGTGGGAAATTCTATAATCTCAACTTTTTTTGCCTTTTCAGGAAACTTTTGAATGGAGCGCATCATTGGTGCGCTCCGAAGTGTGCTCCAAAGCTCTCTCCAGCTGCGTGCACCTGCCCCGGCCGCGCACCCGGCCCCGCCCAGCTTCGCTCACCTGTCCCGGGCGTCTGGTGCGGAACCTTAGAGTAAGAAACATCACCGTGCACCTTGGCCAACGTGCGCGACTCGACCGAGCGCGCACTGGCCGAGGTGCACACCGATTTCACCTGGGTGCGCGCGCAGCACCTCGGGCACACCGGGGTGCGCGCACAACGCCCGGGTTGCACCGTGGCCTGTGTGCTCGGGGCGCCTCGGGTGCGCGCTCGGTGTCGCCCCCGCGCGCGCGGTAGTGCGGGCAGCGCACCCCGGCCCGGCCCGGCCCCGACGAGAACGCAAACGGGCAAAAGGTTTATTCAAATAGCATTGCGACGCCCGG
Organism: Cryptomeria japonica; assembly: GCF_030272615.1. Taxonomy (NCBI): domain Eukaryota; kingdom Viridiplantae; phylum Streptophyta; class Pinopsida; order Cupressales; family Cupressaceae; genus Cryptomeria; species Cryptomeria japonica. Next base: position 363,601 of record NW_026728926.1, read on the forward strand.
CGAAAAACTAAAAAAGGGTGCAACACCGGGACTTCCCGGGAGGTCACCCATCCCAGTACTACTCCGGCCCAAGCGCGCTTAACTGCGGAGTTCTGATGGGATCCGGTGCACTAACGCTGGTATGATCGCACCCGTTATGAGCTTGTCGCAGTGTGTACTTAGCAAACCGCGACCCACGTGCGAATCCACCCCGGCCACCCACCCCCGTCGAGGTGCACACCCTCCCTCGCGAAGTGCGCCCCGTTCGCCAAGTGTGAGCCCTGCCCGGGTGCGCGCACCTTGCTAGGGCGTCGGGTGTGCACCCGGCCCGGCCTACGTGCGTGCACCTGGAGGGGGCGTCGTGTGCGTGCAGTGTCCCGTCTGCAACGCGGTGCCCACACACCACCTCGGGCGCAACGACCTGCGCTCACATGTGGGCCGAGTGCACCTTGGTGCATGTTCGGGGCGCCTCGGGTGCACGCTCGATCTTGCCCCGGTGCACCAAGGCGCTCGGTTTGCCCCGGGTGCGCACTTGGTGCAAGGTGGGCACCCAAAATAGGGATCAAGCACCAAAACACAAGTTTCGGGATGCAAAATGGGACCCAAGGACCACAAATGCGTTCCAAGACCCATGATGGGTCCACGAGAACAAAAATGTGTTCCGAGACTTAATAAACAAATATTGGGTTTTAGGAGAAGAAACATGCTCTGATGCCCAAAACGAGAATCGACCCCGAAAAGGCCACAGGCCAAAAGTGGGATGCGAGACAAAAAAAAATGGGACCCGAGGACCAAAATTGGGTTCCCAGGTCGAAGACAGGGCAACCGGACAAGAAACGACCTCTAAGGCTCGAAATGAGTCCCGACGACTAAAACTTGACAAGAAGCACCCATCAGGCACCCAACTCGACACCCATGGGATGCCGACCCACCCGGGCTTCCACCTAGCACACCTTGGCACCCACCCACCCTCGCACCCAACCTCGCACCCAACTTAGCACCTTTGAACCCACATTGGCACTCACCCTGACCCTGGCACCTTGGAACCCACATTGGCACTCACCTTGACCCTGGCACCCACCTTTGCACTCACCTTGGGACCCACCCTGGCTCCCACCTCGGCACCCACCCAGACACCCACCTTGGTTCCTTGGCACCCACCTTGGATCCTTGGCACCCACCCCGACACCCACCTTGGCACGCAACTTGGCTACTTGCCACCCACCTTGGCTCCTTGACGCCCACCCCGACAACCACCCCGTGACCTACCCTGGCTAGGGTTGGTGCACACCCACCCTGGTGCCCACCTTGGCACCCACCCTATGACCCACCTTGGCACGCACCTTAGTACCCACCCCGTTACCCACCCTAGGACCCACCCCGTGACCCACCTTGGCCAGGGTGGGTGCACCCACCCTGGTGCCCACCTTGGCACCCACCCATCCTAGCACCCAGCCTGTGACCGGGCTTGGAACCCAACCTTGCACCCGCACCCGTCTTGGCCAGTGTGGGTGCGCACCCATCCTGGCACCCACGTTGTGACACACCCTTTAACCCACGCACCCTAGCACCCACGTTGGCACCCACCTTGGAACCCAACCTAGCAACTTGGCACCCACCCCGTGACCCACCTTGGCATCCACCATAGCAGTCGCCGACTTGGCACCCACCTCGGCACCCACCTTGACACTTGTGGACCCACCTTGCCACTGACCCTAGCATCGACCCATCCTAGCACCCACCCTGGCACCTTTGCACCCTAGCACTCACCCATCCTAGCACCTAACCTGTGACCCACCTTGACACTCACCCTCGCACCCACCTTGGAACCCAACCTAGCACCCACCCACCCTGACACCAACCCTAGCACCTACCCACCCTTGCACCCACCCTGTGACCCATCTTGGCACCCACCCATCCTACCACTCAACCTATCACCCACCTTCTCACCCACCTTGGCATCCACCTTAGCACCCACCCACACTGGCACCTTGGCACCCACCTCGGGCAAGGTGGGTGCACACCCACCCTGGCACCCAATTTAGAACCCACCGAGCATGTTACCCACCTTGGCACCCACATTGCAGCCCACCCTAGTACCCACCCTATGACCCACATTGGCATCCACACCCTAGCACCCAGGCACCTCGACACCCGCCTTGACACCCACCCTAGCACTGAACCTGTGACCCACCTTGGAACTCACCCTAGAACCCACCCACCCTGTGAACCACCTTGGCATCCACCTTAGCACCCACCCACCTTGGCACCCACTCTAGCACTCACCCATCCTAACACCCAACTTGTTACCCACCTTGGCACCCGCCCTCGCGTCCACCTTGAAACCCACCCTAGCACCCACCCACGCAGGAGCCCACCTTGGCACCCAACCTAACACCCACGCATCCTGGCACCCAACTTGTGACCCACCTTGGAACCCACCCTAGTACCCACCTTTGAACCCACTATATCACCAACCCACCTTGGCACCCACCCTATGACCCTCTTTGGAATCCACCCTAGCACGCACCCACCCTGGCACCCACCATGGAGCGCACCCTAGCACCCACCCACCTCGGCACGCACCTCAACACCCACCTTGGTGTGCGCACTGCGCCAACCTCTCAAAGACCCTATGTGGTGCGCTCCAAAGTGTACACCTTTGGTGCGCTCCAAGGTGCGCACCTTTGGTGCACACCGAGGTGCACACCAAAGTGTGCACCGAGGTGAGCACCAAAGTGCACTCCAGGGTGCACACCAAGGCGTGCACCTTTGGTGCGGTCAATGCAAACGAATTCGGAAGTTGGGGTCGATGTCCTAATCGCTGCTGCAGACTACACGTATGAGAATCGGACAAATAGCTTTATATAGGGGAGGTGTTGCGTTTGATGGGTCGACTCCCCTGGTTGTGTGCACTGCACCAACTTCAAAGACCCTGTCTTGTTTAAGAAGTCAAAAGTTGGGGTGGATGTCCTAATCATTGCTGCAGTCTACGCATGTATGAGAATCAGACAAATAGCTTATATAGGGGAGGTGTTGCATTCGGTGGGTTGACTCCCCTGGTTGTGCGCACTGCGCCAACCTCAAAGACCCCGCATAGCAGAAGAAGTCGGAAGTCGGATTTTGGTGAGCACCAAGGCGTGCACCTTTGGTGCGGTCAACGCAGACGAATTCAGAAGTTGGGGTGGATGTCCTAATCGTTGTTGCAGGCTACACATGTATGAGAATCAGACAAATAGCTTATATAGGGGAGGTGTTGGGTTTGATGGGTCAACTCCCTTGGTTGTGCGCATTACGCCAACCTCAAAGACCTTGTTTTCGTTAAGAAGTCAAAAGTTGGGGTCAATGTCCTAATGGCTCCTGCAGGCTACACATGTATGAGAATCGGACAAATAGCTTATATAGGGGAGGTGTTGGGTTTGATGGGTCGACTCCCCTGGTTGTGCGCATTACGTCAACCTCAAAGACCTTGTTTTCGTTAAGAAGTCAAAAGTTGGGGTCGATGTCCTAATTGCTCCTGTAGACTACACATGTATGAGAATCAGACAAATAGCTTATATAGGGGAGGTGTTGGGTTTGATGGGTTGACTCCCCTAGTTGTTCGCATTACACCAACCTCAAAGACCTTGTTTTCGTTTAGAAGCCGAAAGTTGGGGTCGATGTCCTAATTGCTCCTGCAGGCTACGCATGTATGAGAATCAGACAAATAGCTTATATAGGGGAGGTGTTGGGTTTGATGGGTCGACTCCCCTGGTTGTGCGCATTGCGCCAACCTCAAAGACCCTGCATTGCGGATGAAGTCGAAAGTCAGAGTTTGGTGTGCTACAAGGTGTGGTCGAAGGTGCTCACCTAGGTGTGCACCTTTGGAGCACAGGAAAAGTGCCCTCCAAAAGTGCGCACCTTTGGAGTGCACAAAAGTGCCCTCCAAAAGTGCGCACCTTTGGAGCGCAGAAAAGTGCCCTCCAAAAAGTGCCCTCCAAAAGTGCGCACCTTTGGAGCGCAGAAAAGTGCCCTCCAAAAAGTGCCCTCCAAAAGTGCGCACCTTTGGAGCGCAGAAAAGTGCCCTCCAAAAAGTGCCCTCCAAAAGTGCGCACCTTTGGAGCGCAGAAAAGTGCCCTCCAAAAGTGCGCACCTTTGGAGCGCAGAAAAGTGCCCTCCAAAAAGTGCCCTCCAAAAGTGCGCACCTTTGGAGCGCAGAAAAGTGCCCTCCAAAAAGTGCCCTCCAAAAGTGCGCACCTTTGGAGCGCAGAAAAGTGCCCTCCAAAAAGTGCCCTCCAAAAGTGCGCACCTTTGGAGCGCAGAAAAGTGCCCTCCAAAAAGTGCCCTCCAAAAGTGCGCACCTTTGGAGCGCAGAAAAGTGCCCTCCAAAAAGTGCCCTCCAAAAGTGCGCACCTTTGGAGCGCAGAAAAGTGCCCTCCAAAAGTGCGCACCTTTGGAGCGCACAAAAGTGCCCTCCAAAAGTGCGCACTTTTGGTGCGCACCAAGGCGCTGGTTCGGTCGTTGCAGGCGAGTTCGGAAGTTGGGGTCGATGTCCTGAGCGGAGGTGCAAACTACACAGGTGTCGGAATCGGACAAATAGCTTATATAGGGGAGGTGTATGCTTCGATGGGTCGACTCCCCAGGTTGAGCGCACCGCGCCAACCTCAAAGACCCTACGGTATGGATGAAGTCGGAAGTTGGGTCCGATGACCAATTCGATTAGTAGGTATGCTCATGAGGTCGGAATTTGGGTCCGATGACCTGCCATGTGCAGGAAGGCGAATGTTGACACTGTGCGTTGCAAGGTGCACACCAAGGCGCTGGTGCGGTCTTTTTAGTCGAGTTCGGAAGTTGGGGTCGATGTCCTGATCGGAGGTGCAAGCTACACAGGTGTGGGAATCGGACAAATAGCTTATATAGGGGAGGTGTATGCTTCGTTGGGTCGACTCCCCGGGTTGAGCGCACCGCGCCAACCTCAAAGACCCTACGGTATGGATGAAGTCGGAAGTTGGGTCCGATGACCGATTCGATATGTAGGCATACTCGCGAGGTCGGAATTTGGGTCCGATGACCTGCCACGTGCAGGAAGGCGAATGTTGGCACTGTGCGTTGCAAGGTGCGCACCAAGGCGCTGGTTCGGTCGTTGGAGGCGAGTTCGGAAGTTGGGGTCGATGTCTTGATCGGAGGTGCAAACTACACAGGTGTGGGAATCGGACAAATAGCTTATATAGGGGAGGTGTATGCTTCGTTGGGTCGACTCCCCGGGTTGAGCGCACCGCGCCAACCTCAAAGACCCTACGGTATGGATGAAGTCGGAAGTTGGGTCCGATGACCGATTCGATATGTAGGCATACTCGCGAGGTCGGAATTTGGGTCCGATGACCTGCCATGTGCAGGAAGGCGAATGTTGGGACTGTGCGTCGCAAGGTGCGCACCAAGGCGCTGGTGCCGTCGTTGCAGTCGAGTTCGGAAGTTGGGGTCGATGTCCTGGTCAGAGGTGCAAACTACACAGGTGTGGGAATCGGACAAATAGCTTATATAGGGGAGGTGTATGCTTCGATGGGTCGACTCCCTGGGTTGAGCGCACCGCGCCAACCTCAAAGACCCTACAGTATGGATGAAGTCGGAAGTTGGGTCCGATGACCGATTCGATACGTAGGCATATTGGCGAGGTCTGAATTTGTGTCCGATGACCTGCCATGCGCAGGAAGGCGGAATTTGGGTCCGATGACCGAGTTGATGGCGTGCCATGCGCAGAAAGGCGGAATTTGGGTCCGATGACCGAGTTGATGTTGATGGCCCGCCATGCACAGGAAGGCGGAATTTGGGTCCGATGACCGATTTGAAGGCGTGCCATACGCAAAAAGGCGGAGTTTGGGTCCGATGACCGAGTTGATATTGATGGCCCGCCATGCGCAGGAAGGCGGAATTTGGGTCCGATGACCTGACATACGCATGGAGTCCGACTCGGGGGCCGATGTTCGATTCGATGACTTGCATTGTGGGTAAAGTCGGAAGTTGTGGTCTTTGACCCGATTCGATGACCAGACTTCGGCTGCTTGAGAATCGGACAAATAACTTATATAGGGGAGGTAGTGTTCTCGAGCATCCTCCCCCCGTGCCCGTTTATGTCGATTGATGCTGGTGCTCGACTGGTTGGAGCGCTCGGATGCAAAAATCTTGCACCAGGATTTATCGATTGTGATGGACACGGCAAGTCTCCTGATTGCTATGCAGGAGCTCATCGTGAATCTCTATGCGGCCTTGGTATGGACTCGACCTGCGGAATGGTTCGGCAATGGTAGTCGCTCCAACACGTCCTTGCAATGGCCACAGAGGTGATTCGACTAGAGCTCCAGTCTAGCTTTTGGGTTGCTTGGCGGACTGGTATAGCCGCGATCGAGTTCCGGCCATGAACGTTTTAGATAGCTCTTGGGCTTTCTGGGACGGAAGTCGGAAGTTTGGGCTGTTGTCCGATTTGATGACCATTCTTCGGATGTGTGAGAATCGGACAAATAACTTATATAGGGGACTGTGTTGTCTCACGCAGCCCCCTCCGTGCCCCTCTATCTCGACCGATGTTGGTGCTTGAAAGGGTTGGGATCGCTCGGATTTATAAACGTGCACCACCATTTGTCGAGTGTGAGGGACGCGGCAGGTCTCCTAAATGCTATGCGGGCGCTCTCTGAGAATCTCTATCCGGCCTCGACACAGACTAGTCTTGCTGAATGGTTTGGCACTGGTAGTCGATCCAACACGTCGTTGTTGTGGCCGCCTAGGCGATTCGATTCGAGCCCCCGTCTAGCTTTTGGGTTGCTTGGCGGATTTTGCCCTATCCGCAAGTGAGCTCGGTCCCTAAACGTTCGAGAAACCCGATTGCTATGCGCCGACTCTCTTTCTTGCGAGCCTCCATCTAGCTTTTGGGTCTCTACGGAACGGAAGTCGGAATCTGGGACCGTTGTTTGATTCGACGAGGCAGACTACGGTTGTGCGAGAATCGGACAAATAACTTATATAGGGGAGGTGTTGACTGGAGCATTCTCCCCCGTGCCCCTCTAACTCGACCAATGCTGGCGCTCGAACGGTGGTAGCGCTCGGATTTTCATTGAGCGCCAGCATTGGTCGATTTAGAGGGGCATGCGAGATTCCCGAATGCTATGCGAGGGCTCTAACGGAAATGTCTATTGGTTTCGGTATGGATGCAATTGCGAGTGGTTCGGCAAAGGTAGTCGTTCCGATGCGTCCATGTCGTGGCCAAATCGATAATTCGATTTGAGCCCTCGTATAGCATTTGGGTCTCTCGATGTGATTCCGCATTCCAGTCCCTTTGGGCACTGCTTGAGCCGCATCCCAGGGGGTTCCCTTCCCAATAATCTGCCTCGCAACCCGATTGCTATGCGGTGAGGCTCCTCGGCCGCCTCGGAACTATCTGTGTATCAGACGCATCGCAGGATAAGGGGTTGGCAACGGTAGTCGCCCCAAGCGCGTCCGATGCTTGGACCATTCCGAGGCGGCCCTGAAGCCTCTTCCGTCTAGCCGTTGGGTCCTTCTCGCCGCATCCCTCGCCTCGCACCCCGATTGCTATGCGGTGAGGCTCCTCGGCCGCCTCGGAACTATCTGTGTATCGGACGCGTCGCGGGATAAGGGGTTGTCACTGGTAGTCGCCCCAAGCGCGTCCGATGCTTGGACCATTCCGAGGCGGCCCTGAAGCCTCTTCCGTCTAGCCGTTGGGTCCTTCTCGCCGCATCCCTCGCCTCGCACCCCGATTGCTATGCGGTGAGGCTCCTCGGCCGCCTCGGAACTATCTGTGTATCGGACGCGTCGCGGGATAAGGGGTTGTCATTGGTAGTCGCCCCAAGCGCGTCCGATGCTTGGACCATTCCGAGGCGGCCCTGAAGCCTCTTCCGTCTAGCCGTTGGGTCCTTCTCGCCGCATCCCTCGCCTCGCACCCCGATTGCTATGCGGTGAGGCTCCTCGGCCGCCTCGGAACTATCTGTGTATCGGACGCGTCGCGGGATAAGGGGTTGTCACTGGTAGTCGCCCCAAGCGCGTCCGATGCTTGGACCATTCCGAGGCGGCCCTGAAGCCTCTTCCGTCTAGCCGTTGGGTCCTTCTCGCCGCATCCCTCGCCTCGCACCCCGATTGCTATGCGGTGAGGCTCCTCGGACGCCTCGGAACTATCTGTGTATCGGACGCGTCGCGGGATAAGGGGTTGTCACTGGTAGTCGCCCCAAGCGCGTTCGATGCTTGGACCATTCCGAGGCGGCCCTGAAGCCTCTTCCGTCTAGCCGTTGGGTCCTTCTCGCCGCATCCCTCACCTCGCACCCCGATTGCTATGCGGTGAGGCTCCTCGGCCGCCTTGGAACTATCTGTGTATCGGACGCGTCGCGGGATAAGGGGTTGTCACTGGTAGTCGCCCCAAGCGCGTCCGATGCTTAGACCATTCCGAGGCGGACCCGAAGCCTCTTCCGTCTAGCCGTTGGGTCCTTCTCGCCGCATCCTTCGCCTCGCACCCCGATTGCTATGCGGTGAGGCTCCTCGGCCGCCTCGGAACTATCTGTGTATCGGACGCGTCGCGGGATAAGGGGTTGTCACTGGTAGTCGCCCCAAGCGCGTCCGATGCTTGGACCATTCCGAGGCGGACCCGAAGCCTCTTCCGTCTAGCCGTTGGGTCCTTCTCGCCGCATCCCTCGCCTCGCACCCCGATTGCTATGCGGTGAGGCTCCTCGGCCGCCTTGGAACTATCTGTGTATCGGACGCGTCGCGGGATAAGGGGTTGTCACTGGTAGTCGCCCCAAGCGCGTCCGATGCTTGGACCATTCCGAGGCGGACCCGAAGCCTCTTCCGTCTAGCCGTTGGGTCCTTCTCGCCGCATCCCTCGCCTCGCACCCCGATTGCTATGCGGTGAGGCTCCTCGGCCGCCTTGGAACTATCTGTGTATCGGACGCGTCGCGGGATAAGGGGTTGTCACTGGTAGTCGCCCCAAGCGCGTCCGATGCTTGGACCATTCCGAGGCGGACTCGAAGCCTCTTCCGTCTAGCCGTTGGGTCCTTCTCGCCGCATCCCTCGCCTCGCACCCCGATTGCTATGCGGTGAGGCTCCTCGGCCGCCTTGGAACTATCTGTGTATCGGACGCGTCGCGGGATAAGGGGTTGTCACTGGTAGTCGCCCCAAGCGCGTCCGATGCTTGGACCATTCCGAGGCGGCCCCGAAGCCTCTTCCGTGTAGCCGTTGGGTCCTTCTCGCCGCATCCCTCGCCTCGCACCCCGATTGCTATGCGGTGAGGCTCCTCGGCCGCCTTGGAACTATCTGTGTATCGGACGCGTCGCGGGATAAGGGGTTGTCACTGGTAGTCGCCCCAAGCGCGTCCGATGCTTGGACCATTCCGAGGCGGCCCCGAAGCCTCTTCCGTGTAGCCGTTGGGTCCTTCTCGCCGCATCCCTCGCCTCGCACCCCGATTGCTATGCGGTGAGGCTCCTCGGCCGCCTTGGAACTATCTGTGTATCGGACGCGTCGCGGGATAAGGGGTTGTCACTGGTAGTCGCCCCAAGCGCGTCCGATGCTTGGACCATTCCGAGGCGGACCTGAAGCCTCTTCCCTCTAGCCGTTGGGGCTTTCTCGCCGCATCCCTCGCCTCGCACCCTGATTGCTATGCTGTGAGGCTCCTCGGCCGCCTTGGAACTATCTGTGTATCGGACGCATCGCGGGATAAGGGGTTGGCAGTGGTAGTCGCCCCAAGCGCATCCGATGCTTGGACCATTCCGAGGCGGCCCTGCAGCCTCTTCCGTCTAGCCGTTGGGGCCATCTCGCCGCATCCCCCACCTCGCACCACGATTGCTATGCGGTGAGGCTCCTTGGCCGCCTCGGAACTATCTGTGTATCGGACGCATCGCGGGATAAGGGGTTGTCACTGGTAGTCGCCCCAAGCGCGTCCGATGCTTGGACTATTCCGAGGCGGCCCTGCAGCCTCTTCCGTCTAGCCGTTGGGGCCATCTCGCTGCATCCCCCACCTCCTCGGCCGCCTCGGAACTATCTGTGTATCGGACGCATCGCGGGATAAGGGGTTGGCAGTGGTAGTCGCCCCAAGCGCGTCCGATGCTTGGACTATTCCGAGGCAGCCCTGCAGCCTCTTCCGTCTAGCCTTTGGGGCCATCTCGCCGCATCCCTCGCCTCGCACCCCGATTGCTATGCGGTGAGGCTCCTCGGCCGCCTGGGAACTATCTTCGTATCGGACGCATCGCGGGATAAGGGGTTGTCACTGGTAGTCGCCCCAAGCGCGTCCGATGCTTGGACTATTCCGAGGCGGCCCTGTGGCCTCTTCCGTCTAGCCGTTGGGGCCATCTCGCCGCATCCCCCACCTCGCACCCCGATTGCTATGCGGTGAGGCTCTTCGGCCGCCTTGGAACTATCTTCGTATCGGACGCATTGCGGGATAAGGGGTTGTCACTGGTAGTGGCCCCAAGCGCGTCCGATGCTTGGACTATTCCGAGGCGGCCCTGCAGCCTCTTCCGTCTAGCCGTTGGGGCCATCTCGCCGCATCCCCCACCTCGCACCCCGATTGCTATGCGGTGAGGCTCCTCGGCCGCCTTGGAACTATCTTCGTATCGGACGCATCGCGGGATAAGGGGTTGTCACTGGTAGTCGCCCCAAGCGCGTCTGATGCTTGGACTATTCCGACGCGGCCCTGTGGCCTCTTCCGTCTAGCCGTTGGGGCCATCTCGCCGCATCCCCCACCTCGCACCCCGATTGCTATGCGGTGAGGCTCCTCGGCCGCCTTGGAACCATCTTCGTATCGGACGCATCGCGGGATAGGGGGCTGTCACTGGTAGTCGCCCCAAGCGTGTCCGATGCTTGGACCATTCCTAGGCGGCCCTGAAGCCTCTTCCGTCTAGCCGTTGGGGCCTTCCCGCCCCATCCCTCGCCTCGCACCCCCGATTGCTATGCGGTGAGGCTCCTCGGCCGCCTTGGAACCATCTGTGTATCGGACGCATCGCGGGATAAGGGGTTGGCACTGGCAGTCGCCCCAAGCGCGTCCGATGCTTGGACCATTCCGAGGTGGCCCTGAAGCCTCTTCCGTCTAGCCGTTGGGGCCTTCCCGCCCCATCCCTCGCCTCGCACCCCGATTGATATGCGGTGAGGCTCCTCGGCCGCCTTGGAACTATCTGTGTATCGGACGCATCGCGGGATAAGGGGTTGGCACTGGTAGTCGTCCCAATCGCATCCGATGCTTGGACCATTCCGAGGCGGCCCTGCAGCCTCTTCCGTTTAGCCGTCGGGGCCTTCCCGCCGCATCCCTCGCCTCGCATCCCGATTCCTATGCGGTGAGTCTTCTCGGCCGCCGCGGAACTATACCTGTTATTGCTACTGCATCCTTCGGCTGGTAACCTCCTCTGCCGCCTTGGAACGTTCTCTTTGTCGGACGCGTCGCGGGATAAGGGGTTG
>NW_026728926.1:385000-417500 GCF_030272615.1 Cryptomeria japonica
TGTGCTCCAAGGTGCGGCGTGCACGAAGTCCGAGCCCGGTTTGCCCCGGGTGCGCACCTCGCGTGCACCTTCGCCGGGGTGAGCACCTTGGTGTGCAGACCTTGGTTGGGTTGCGCGCCCTGGTGCGCACCAAGGAGCGCTCTGAAGTGTGCTCCAAGGTGCGGCGTGCACGAAGTCGGAGCCCGGTTTGCCCCGGGTGTGCACCTCGGGTGCGCACCTCGCGTGCACCTTCGCTGCGGTGGGCACCTTGGCTGGGTTGCGCGCCTTGGTGGGCACCATGCAGTGCACGAAGTCGGAGCCCGGATTGCCCCGGGCGCGCACCTCCGCCAGGGTGGGCACCTTGGTGCGCACAACTTGCCTGGGGTGCGCACCAGGAAGGGCTCAAGATGGCACCCGCGTTCCGTTTTTTTCACTATCTTTCAGAACGGAAATTTTAAAATCTCGTTTTTTTTTGCCTTTTCTGGAAATTAGTGAAGGCAGCGCATCAAAGGTGCGCAACGCTGGTGCGAACCTGGGAGCGCTCCGATGTGTGCTCCAAGGTGCGGCGTGCACGAAGTCGGACCCCGGTTTGCCCCGGGTGCGCACCTCGCGTGCACCTTGGTGCGCACACCTTGGCTGGGTTGCGCGCCCTGGTGGGCACCATGGTGCGCACCAAGGAGCGCTCCGAAGTGTGCTCCAAGGTGCGGCGTGCACGAAGTCGGAGCCCGGTTTGCCCCGGGTGCGCACCTCGCGTGCACCTTCGCCGCGGTGGGCACCATGGCGTGCACGAAGTCGGAGCCCGGTTTGCCCCGGGTGCGCACCTCGCGTGCACCTTCGCCGGGGTGGGCACCTTGGTGTGCAGACCTTGGCTGGGTTGCGCGCCCTGGTGGGCACCATGGTGCGCACCAAGGAGCGCTCCGAAGTGTGCTCCAAGGTGCGGCCTGCACGAAGTCGGAGCCCGGTTTGCCCCGGGTGTGCACCTCGGGTGGGCACCTTGGTGCGCATGCCTTGCCTGGGCTGCGCACCAGGGCGGGCTCAAGATGGCACCCGCGTTCCTTTTTTTTCACTATCTTTCAAAACGGAAATTTTAAAATCTCATTTTTTTTTGCCTTTTTCTGGAAATTAGTGAAGGCAGCGCATCAAAGGTGCGCACCTCGCTGCCCACCACGGTGCGCAACGCCGGTGGGCACCCGGGAGTGCTTCGAAGTGTGCTCCAAGGTGCTGCGTGCACGTTGTCGGAGCCCGGTTTGCCCCGGGTGCGCACCTCGCGTGCACCTTCGTCGGGGTGGGCACCTTGGCTGGGTTTGCCCCGGCTGCGCTCCGAAGCGGGGTTATTGGAGCGCCGCCTCTTTTTTTGTCGGAGCGTTTGGTGGGGTTTCTCGCATTGGCTCTTCCGAGGCCCGGTTGCCACCCTGGCGCGCACGAAGTCGGAAGTAGGGTTAATTGCCCGGGTGCGCACCTTTGCCAGGGTGGGCACCTTACCTGGGCTGCGCACCAGGGCGGGCTCAAGATGGCACGCGCGTTCCGTTTTTTTCACTATCTTTCAAAACGGAAATTTTAAAATCTCCTTTTTTTTTTGCCTTTTCTGGAAATTAGTGAAGGCAGCGCATCAAAGGTGCGCACCTCGCTGCCCACCTTGGTGTGCTCTGAGGTGCGCACCCGGGAGCGCTACGAAGTGTGCTCCAAGGTGCGGCGTGCACGTTGTCGGAGCCCGGTTTGCCCCGGGTGCGCACCTCGCCTGCACCTTGGCCGGGGTGGGCACCTTGGCTGGGTTTGCCCAGGGTGCGCTCCGAAGCGGGGTTACTGGAGCGCCCCCTCTTTTTTTGTCAGAGCGTTTGGTGGGGTTTCTCGCATTGGCTCTTCCCAGGCCCGGTTGTTGGGTGCGCTCCCACCCTGGCGCGCGCGAAGTTGGAAGTTGGGTTAATTGCCCGGGCGCGCACCTTCGCCAGGGTGGGCACCTTGGTGCGCACACCTTGGCTGGGCTGCGCACCAGGGCGGGCTCAAGATGGCACCAGCATTCCCTTTTTCTCACTATCTTTCAAAACGGAAATTTTAAAATCTCGTTTTTTTTTTGCCTTTTATGGAAATTAGTGAAGGCATCGCATCAAAGGTGCGCACCTCGCTGCCCACCTTGGTGTGCTCCGAGGTGCCCACCACGGTGCGCAACGCCGGTGCGAACCCGGGAGCGCCCCGATGTGTGCTCCAAGGTGCGGCGTGCACGAAGTCGGACCCCGGTTTGCCCCGGGTGCGCACCTCGCGTGCACCTTGGTGCGCACACCTTGGCTGGGTTGCGCGGCCTGGTGGGCACCATGGTGCGCACCAAGGAGCGCTCCGAAGTGTGCTCCAAGGTGCGGCGTGCACGAAGTCGGAGCCCGGTTTGCCCCGGGTACGCACCTCGCGTGCACCTTCGCCGGGGTGGGCACCTCGGCTGGGTTGCGCGCCCTGGTGCGCACCAAGGAGCGCTCCGAAGTGTGCTCCAAGGTGCGGCGTGCACGAAGTCGGAGCCCGGTTTGCCCCGGGTGCGCACCTTCGCCGCGGTGCGCACCATGGCGTGCACGAAGTCGGAGCCCGGTTTGCCCCGGGTGCGCACCTCGCGTGCACCTTCGGCGGGGTTGCGCGCCCTGGTGGGCACCATGGTGCGCACCAAGGAGCGCTCCGAAGTGTGCTCCAAGGTGCGGCGTGCACGAAGTCGGAGCCCGGTTTGCCCCGGGTGCGCACCTCGCGTGCACCTTCGGCGGGGTTGCGCGCCCTGGTGGGCACCATGGTGCGCACCAAGGAGCGCTCCGAAGTGTGCTCCAAGGTGCGGCGTGCACGAAGTCGGAGCCCGGTTTGCCCCGGGTGCGCACCTCGCGTGCACCTTCGCCGCGGTGGGCACCATGGCGTGCACGAAGTCGGAGCCCGGTTTGCCCCGGGTGCGCACCTCGCGTGCACCTTCGCCGGGGTGGGCACCTCGGCTGGGTTGCGCGCCCTGGTGCGCACCAAGGAGCGCTCCGAAGTGTGCTCCAAGGTGCGGCGTGCACGAAGTCGGAGCCCGGTTTGCCCCGGGTGCGCACCTCGCGTGCACCTTCGCCAGGGTGGGCACCTCGGTGCGCACACCTTCTCAATGTTTTCTTGCCTTTTCTGGAAATTGGTGAAGGCAGCGCATCAAAGGTGCGCACCTCGGTGTGCTCCGAGGTGCGAACCCGAGAGCGCTCCGAGGTGCCCACGAAGTCGAAAGTCGGGTTAATTGCATTGTTTTCCCCGGGTGCGCTCCGAGGTGCGCAACATCGGCGCGCACCAAGGAGGGCTCCGAAGTGTGCTCCAAGGTGCGCACGATGGCGTGCACCTCTGGTGCGCACGATTCGGAGCTCGGTTTGACCGGGGTGCGCACACCTTGGCTGGGTTGCGCACCTTTTGTGCGCTCCAAGGTGCGCACGAAGTCGGAGCTCGGTTTGCCCCGGGTGCGCACCTTCGCCAGGGTGCGCACCTTGATGCGCACGCCTTGGCTGGGCTGCGCACCTTGGTGGGCGCCATGGTGCGCACCTTTCGTGCGCTCCAAGGTGCGCACGAAGTCGGAGCTCGGTTTGCCCCGGGTGCGCACCTTGGTGGGCGCCATGGTGCACTCCGAGGTGCCCAAGATTGGTGCGCACCAAGGAGCGCTCCGAAGTGCGCTCCAAGGTGCGCGCGAAGTCGAAAGTTGGGTTAATTGTCCGGTTTGCCTCGGGTGCGCACCTTGCGTGCACCTTCGCCAGGGTGGGCGCCTTGGTGCGCACACCTTGGCTGGGCTGCGCACACCTTGGCACCCGCGTTTCCTTCATTTTAAATTTTTTTTTTTTACAATCTCTCAAGTGGGAAATTCTATAATCTCAACTTTTTTTGCCTTTTCAGGAAACTTTTGAATGGAGCGCATCATTGGTGCGCTCCGAAGTGTGCTCCAAAGCTCTCTCCAGCTGCGTGCACCTGCCCCGGCCGCGCACCCGGCCCCGCCCAGCTTCGCTCACCTGTCCCGGGCGTCTGGTGCGGAACCTTAGAGTAAGAAACATCACCGTGCACCTTGGCCAACGTGCGCGACTCGACCGAGCGCGCACTGGCCGAGGTGCACACCGATTTCACCTGGGTGCGCGCGCAGCACCTCGGGCGCACCGGGGTGCGCGCACAACGCCCGGGTTGCACCGTGGCCTGTGTGCTCGGGGTGCCTCGGGTGCGCGCTCGGTGTCGCCCCCGCGCGCGCGGTAGTGCGGGCAGCGCACCCCGGCCCGGCCCGGCCCCGACGAGAACGCAAACGGGCAAAAGGTTTATTCAAATAGCATTGCGACGCCCGGCGAAAAACTAAAAAAGGGTGCAACACCGGGACTTCCCGGGAGGTCACCCATCCCAGTACTACTCCGGCCCAAGCGCGCTTAACTGCGGAGTTCTGATGGGATCCGGTGCACTAATGCTGGTATGATCGCACCCGTTATGAGCTTGTCGCAGTGTGTACTTAGCAAACCGCGACCCACGTGCGAATCCACCCCGGCCACCCACCCCCGTCGAGGTGCACACCCTCCCTCGCGAAGTGCGCCCCGTTCGCCAAGTGTGAGCCCTGCCCGGGTGCGCGCACCTTGCTAGGGCGTCGGGTGTGCACCCGGCCCGGCCTACGTGCGTGCACCTGGAGGGGGCGTCGTGTGCGTGCAGTGTCCCGTCTGCAACGCGGTGCCCACACACCACCTCGGGCGCAACGACCTGCGCTCACATGTGGGCCGAGTGCACCTTGGTGCATGTTCGGGGCGCCTCGGGTGCACGCTCGATCTTGCCCCGGTGCACCAAGGCGCTCGGTTTGCCCCGGGTGCGCACTTGGTGCAAGGTGGGCACCCAAAATAGGGATCAAGCACCAAAACACAAGTTTCGGGATGCAAAATGGGACCCAAGGACCACAAATGCGTTCCAAGACCCATGATGGGTCCACGAGAACAAAAATGTGTTCCGAGACTTAATAAACAAATATTGGGTTTTAGGAGAAGAAACATGCTCTGATGCCCAAAACGAGAATCGACCCCGAAAAGGCCACAGGCCAAAAGTGGGATGCGAGACAAAAAAAAATGGGACCCGAGGACCAAAATTGGGTTCCCAGGTCGAAGACAGGGCAACCGGACAAGAAACGACCTCTAAGGCTCGAAATGAGTCCCGACGACTAAAACTTGACAAGAAGCACCCATCAGGCACCCAACTCGACACCCATGGGATGCCGACCCACCCGGGCTTCCACCTAGCACACCTTGGCACCCACCCACCCTCGCACCCAACCTCGCACCCAACTTAGCACCTTTGAACCCACATTGGCACTCACCCTGACCCTGGCACCTTGGAACCCACATTGGCACTCACCTTGACCCTGGCACCCACCTTTGCACTCACCTTGGGACCCACCCTGGCTCCCACCTCGGCACCCACCCAGACACCCACCTTGGTTCCTTGGCACCCACCTTGGATCCTTGGCACCCACCCCGACACCCACCTTGGCACGCAACTTGGCTACTTGCCACCCACCTTGGCTCCTTGACGCCCACCCCGACAACCACCCCGTGACCTACCCTGGCTAGGGTTGGTGCACACCCACCCTGGTGCCCACCTTGGCACCCACCCTATGACCCACCTTGGCACGCACCTTAGTACCCACCCCGTTACCCACCCTAGGACCCACCCCGTGACCCACCTTGGCCAGGGTGGGTGCCTTGGTGCGCACAACTTGCCTGGGCTGCACACCAGGGCGGGCTCAAGATGGCACCCGCGTTCCGTTTTTTTCACTATCTTTCAAAACGGAAATTTTAAAATCTCATTTTTTTCTTTTTTTTGCCTTTTCTGGAAATTAGTGAAGGCAGCGCATCAAAGGTGCGCAATGCTGGTGCGAACCCGGGAGCGCTCCGATGTGTGCTCCAAGGTGCGGCGTGCACGAAGTCCGAGCCCGGTTTGCCCCGGGTGCGCACCTCGCGTGCACCTTCGCCGGGGTGAGCACCTTGGCTGGGTTGCGCGCCCTGGTGCGTACCAAGGAGCGCTCTGAAGTGTGCTCCAAGGTGCGGCGTGCACGAAGTCGGAGCCCGGTTTGCCCCGGGTGTGCACCTCGGGTGCGCACCTCGCGTGCACCTTCGCTGCGGTGGGCACCTTGGCTGGGTTGCGCGCCTTGGTGGGCACCATGCAGTGCACGAAGTCGGAGCCCGGTTTGCCCCGGGCGCGCACCTCCGCCAGGGTGGGCACCTTGGTGCGCACAACTTGCCTGGGCTGCGCATCAGGAAGGGCTCAAGATGGCACCCGCGTTCCGTTTTTTTCACTATCTTTCAGAACGGAAATTTTAAAATATCGTTTTTTTTTGCCTTTTCTGGAAATTAGTGAAGGCAGCGCATCAAAGGTGCGCAACGCTGGTGCGAACCTGGGAGCGCTCCGATGTGTGCTCCAAGGTGCGGCGTGCACGAAGTCGGAGCCCGGTTTGCCTCGGGTGCGCCCTGGTGGGCACCATGGTGCGCACCAAGGAGCGCTCCGAAGTGTGCTCCAAGGTGCGGCCTGCACGAAGTCGGAGCCCGGTTTGCCCCGGGTGTGCACCTCGGGTGGGCACCTTGGTGCGCATGCCTTGCCTGGGCTGCGCACCAGGGCGGGCTCAAGATGGCACCCGCGTTCCTTTTTTTTCACTATCTTTCAAAACGGAAATTTTAAAATCTCATTTTTTTTTGCCTTTTTCTGGAAATTAGTGAAGGCAGCGCATCAAAGGTGCGCACCTCGCTGCCCACCACGGTGCGCAACGCCGGTGGGCACCCGGGAGTGCTTCGAAGTGTGCTCCAAGGTGCTGCGTGCACGTTGTCGGAGCCCGGTTTGCCCCGGGTGCGCACCTCGCGTGCACCTTCGTCGGGGTGGGCACCTTGGCTTGGTTTGCCCCGGCTGCGCTCCGAAGCGGGGTTATTGGAGCGCCGCCTCTTTTTTTGTCGGAGCGTTTGGTGGGGTTTCTCGCATTGGCTCTTCCGAGGCCCGGTTGCCACCCTGGCGCGCACGAAGTCGGAAGTAGGGTTAATTGCCCGGGTGCGCACCTTTGCCAGGGTGGCACCTTACCTGGGCTGCGCACCAGGGCGGGCTCAAGATGGCACGCGCGTTCCGTTTTTTTCACTATCTTTCAAAACGGAAATTTTAAAATCTCCTTTTTTTTTTGCCTTTTCTGGAAATTAGTGAAGGCAGCGCATCAAAGGTGCGCACCTCGCTGCCCACCTTGGTGTGCTCTGAGGTGCGCACCCGGGAGCGCTACGAAGTGTGCTCCAAGGTGCGGCGTGCACGTTGTCGGAGCCCGGTTTGCCCCGGGTGCGCACCTCGCCTGCACCTTGGCCGGGGTGGGCACCTTGGCTGGGTTTGCCCAGGGTGCGCTCCGAAGCGGGGTTACTGGAGCGCCCCCTCTTTTTTTGTCAGAGAGTTTGGTGGGGTTTCTCGCATTGGCTCTTCCCAGGCCCGGTTGTTGGGTGCGCTCCCACCCTGGCGCGCGCGAAGTTGGAAGTTGGGTTAATTGCCCGGGCGCGCACCTTCGCCAGGGTGGGCACCTTGGTGCGCAAACCTTGGCTGGGCTGCGCACCAGGGCGGGCTCAAGATGGCACCAGCATTCCCTTTTTCTCACTATCTTTCAAAACGGAAATTTTAAAATCTCGTTTTTTTTTTGCCTTTTATGGAAATTAGTGAAGGCATCGCATCAAAGGTGCGCACCTCGCTGCCCACCTTGGTGTGCTCCGAGGTGCCCACCACGGTGCGCAACGCCGGTGCGAACCCGGGAGCGCCCCGATGTGTGCTCCAAGGTGCGGCGTGCACGAAGTCGGACCCCGGTTTGCCCCGGGTGCGCACCTCGCGTGCACCTTGGTGCGCACACCTTGGCTGGGTTGCGCGGCCTGGTGGGCACCATGGTGCGCACCAAGGAGCGCTCCGAAGTGTGCTCCAAGGTGCGGCGTGCACGAAGTCGGAGCCCGGTTTGCCCCGGGTGCGCACCTTCGCCGCGGTGGGCACCATGGCGTGCACGAAGTCGGAGCCCGGTTTGCCCCGGGTGCGCACCTCGCGTGCACCTTCGCCGGGGTGGGCACCTCGGCTGGGTTGCGCGCCCTGGTGCGCACCAAGGAGCGCTCTGAAGTGTGCTCCAAGGTGCGGCGTGCACGAAGTCGGAGCCCGGTTTGCCCCGGGTGTGCACCTCGCGTGCGCACCTCGCGTGCACCTTCGCTGCGGTGGGCACCTTGGCTGGGTTGCGCGCCTTGGTGGGCACCATGCAGTGCACGAAGTCGGAGCCCGGATTGCCCCGGGCGCGCACCTCCGCCAGGGTGGGCACCTTGGTGCGCACAACTTGCCTGGGCTGCGCACCAGGAAGGGCTCAAGATGGCACCCGCGTTCCGTTTTTTTCACTATCTTTCAGAACGGAAATTTTAAAATCTCGTTTTTTTTTGCCTTTTCTGGAAATTAGTGAAGGCAGCGCATCAAAGGTGCGCAACGCTGGTGCGAACCTGGGAGCGCTCCGATGTGTGCTCCAAGGTGCGGCGTGCACGAAGTCGGACCCCGGTTTGCCCCGGGTGCGCACCTCGCGTGCACCTTGGTGCGCACACCTTGGCTGGGTTGCGCGCCCTGGTGGGCACCATGGTGCGCACCAAGGAGCGCTCCGAAGTGTGCTCCAAGGTGCGGCGTGCACGAAGTCGGAGCCCGGTTTGCCCCGGGTGCGCACCTCGCGTGCACCTTCGCCGCGGTGGGCACCATGGCGTGCACGAAGTCGGAGCCCGGTTTGCCCCGGGTGCGCACCTCGCGTGCACCTTCGCCGGGGTGGGCACCTTGGTGTGCAGACCTTGGCTGGGTTGCGCGCCCTGGTGGGCACCATGGTGCGCACCAAGGAGCGCTCCGAAGTGTGCTCCAAGGTGCGGCCTGCACGAAGTCGGAGCCCGGTTTGCCCCGGGTGTGCACCTCGGGTGGGCACCTTGGTGCGCATGCCTTGCCTGGGCTGCGCACCAGGGCGGGCTCAAGATGGCACCCGCGTTCCTTTTTTTTCACTATCTTTCAAAACGGAAATTTTAAAATCTCATTTTTTTTTGCCTTTTTCTGGAAATTAGTGAAGGCAGCGCATCAAAGGTGCGCACCTCGCTGCCCACCACGGTGCGCAACGCCGGTGGGCACCCGGGAGTGCTTCGAAGTGTGCTCCAAGGTGCTGCGTGCACGTTGTCGGAGCCCGGTTTGCCCCGGGTGCGCACCTCGCGTGCACCTTCGTCGGGGTGGGCACCTTGGCTGGGTTTGCCCCGGCTGCGCTCCGAAGCGGGGTTATTGGAGCGCCGCCTCTTTTTTTGTCGGAGCGTTTGGTGGGGTTTCTCGCATTGGCTCTTCCGAGGCCCGGTTGCCACCCTGGCGCGCACGAAGTCGGAAGTAGGGTTAATTGCCCGGGTGCGCACCTTTGCCAGGGTGGGCACCTTACCTGGGCTGCGCACCAGGGCGGGCTCAAGATGGCACGCGCGTTCCGTTTTTTTCACTATCTTTCAAAACGGAAATTTTAAAATCTCCTTTTTTTTTTGCCTTTTCTGGAAATTAGTGAAGGCAGCGCATCAAAGGTGCGCACCTCGCTGCCCACCTTGGTGTGCTCTGAGGTGCGCACCCGGGAGCGCTACGAAGTGTGCTCCAAGGTGCGGCGTGCACGTTGTCGGAGCCCGGTTTGCCCCGGGTGCGCACCTCGCCTGCACCTTGGCCGGGGTGGGCACCTTGGCTGGGTTTGCCCAGGGTGCGCTCCGAAGCGGGGTTACTGGAGCGCCCCCTCTTTTTTTGTCAGAGCGTTTGGTGGGGTTTCTCGCATTGGCTCTTCCCAGGCCCGGTTGTTGGGTGCGCTCCCACCCTGGCGCGCGCGAAGTTGGAAGTTGGGTTAATTGCCCGGGCGCGCACCTTCGCCAGGGTGGGCACCTTGGTGCGCACACCTTGGCTGGGCTGCGCACCAGGGCGGGCTCAAGATGGCACCAGCATTCCCTTTTTCTCACTATCTTTCAAAACGGAAATTTTAAAATCTCGTTTTTTTTTTGCCTTTTATGGAAATTAGTGAAGGCATCGCATCAAAGGTGCGCACCTCGCTGCCCACCTTGGTGTGCTCCGAGGTGCCCACCACGGTGCGCAACGCCGGTGCGAACCCGGGAGCGCCCCGATGTGTGCTCCAAGGTGCGGCGTGCACGAAGTCGGACCCCGGTTTGCCCCGGGTGCGCACCTCGCGTGCACCTTGGTGCGCACACCTTGGCTGGGTTGCGCGGCCTGGTGGGCACCATGGTGCGCACCAAGGAGCGCTCCGAAGTGTGCTCCAAGGTGCGGCGTGCACGAAGTCGGAGCCCGGTTTGCCCCGGGTACGCACCTCGCGTGCACCTTCGCCGGGGTGGGCACCTCGGCTGGGTTGCGCGCCCTGGTGCGCACCAAGGAGCGCTCCGAAGTGTGCTCCAAGGTGCGGCGTGCACGAAGTCGGAGCCCGGTTTGCCCCGGGTGCGCACCTTCGCCGCGGTGCGCACCATGGCGTGCACGAAGTCGGAGCCCGGTTTGCCCCGGGTGCGCACCTCGCGTGCACCTTCGGCGGGGTTGCGCGCCCTGGTGGGCACCATGGTGCGCACCAAGGAGCGCTCCGAAGTGTGCTCCAAGGTGCGGCGTGCACGAAGTCGGAGCCCGGTTTGCCCCGGGTGCGCACCTCGCGTGCACCTTCGGCGGGGTTGCGCGCCCTGGTGGGCACCATGGTGCGCACCAAGGAGCGCTCCGAAGTGTGCTCCAAGGTGCAGCGTGCACGAAGTCGGAGCCCGGTTTGCCCCGGGTGCGCACCTCGCGTGCACCTTCGCCGCGGTGGGCACCATGGCGTGCACGAAGTCGGAGCCCGGTTTGCCCCGGGTGCGCACCTCGCGTGCACCTTCGCCGAGGTGGGCACCTCGGCTGGGTTGCGCGCCCTGGTGCGCACCAAGGAGCGCTCCGAAGTGTGCTCCAAGGTGCGGCGTGCACGAAGTCGGAGCCCGGTTTGCCCCGGGTGCGCACCTCGCGTGCACCTTCGCCAGGGTGGGCACCTCGGTGCGCACACCTTCTCAATGTTTTCTTGCCTTTTCTGGAAATTGGTGAAGGCAGCGCATCAAAGGTGCGCACCTCGGTGTGCTCCGAGGTGCGAACCCGAGAGCGCTCCGAGGTGCCCACGAAGTCGAAAGTCGGGTTAATTGCATTGTTTTCCCCGGGTGCGCTCCGAGGTGCGCAACATCGGCGCGCACCAAGGAGGGCTCCGAAGTGTGCTCCAAGGTGCGCACGATGGCGTGCACCTCTGGTGCGCACGATTCGGAGCTCGGTTTGACCGGGGTGCGCACACCTTGGCTGGGTTGCGCACCTTTTGTGCGCTCCAAGGTGCGCACGAAGTCGGAGCTCGGTTTGCCCCGGGTGCGCACCTTCGCCAGGGTGCGCACCTTGATGCGCACGCCTTGGCTGGGCTGCGCACCTTGGTGGGCGCCATGGTGCGCACCTTTCGTGCGCTCCAAGGTGCGCACGAAGTCGGAGCTCGGTTTGCCCCGGGTGCGCACCTTGGTGGGCGCCATGGTGCACTCCGAGGTGCCCAAGATTGGTGCGCACCAAGGAGCGCTCCGAAGTGCGCTCCAAGGTGCGCGCGAAGTCGAAAGTTGGGTTAATTGTCCGGTTTGCCTCGGGTGCGCACCTTGCGTGCACCTTCGCCAGGGTGGGCGCCTTGGTGCGCACACCTTGGCTGGGCTGCGCACACCTTGGCACCCGCGTTTCCTTCATTTTAAATTTTTTTTTTTTACAATCTCTCAAGTGGGAAATTCTATAATCTCAACTTTTTTTGCCTTTTCAGGAAACTTTTGAATGGAGCGCATCATTGGTGCGCTCCGAAGTGTGCTCCAAAGCTCTCTCCAGCTGCGTGCACCTGCCCCGGCCGCGCACCCGGCCCCGCCCAGCTTCGCTCACCTGTCCCGGGCGTCTGGTGCGGAACCTTAGAGTAAGAAACATCACCGTGCACCTTGGCCAACGTGCGCGACTCGACCGAGCGCGCACTGGCCGAGGTGCACACCGATTTCACCTGGGTGCGCGCGCAGCACCTCGGGCGCACCGGGGTGCGCGCACAACGCCCGGGTTGCACCGTGGCCTGTGTGCTCGGGGCGCCTCGGGTGCGCGCTCGGTGTCGCCCCCGCGCGCGCGGTAGTGCGGGCAGCGCACCCCGGCCCGGCCCGGCCCCGACGAGAACGCAAACGGGCAAAAGGTTTATTCAAATAGCATTGCGACGCCCGGCGAAAAACTAAAAAAGGGTGCAACACCGGGACTTCCCGGGAGGTCACCCATCCCAGTACTACTCCGGCCCAAGCGCGCTTAACTGCGGAGTTCTGATGGGATCCGGTGCACTAACGCTGGTATGATCGCACCCGTTATGAGCTTGTCGCAGTGTGTACTTAGCAAACCGCGACCCACGTGCGAATCCACCCCGGCCACCCACCCCCGTCGAGGTGCACACCCTCCCTCGCGAAGTGCGCCCCGTTCGCCAAGTGTGAGCCCTGCCCGGGTGCGCGCACCTTGCTAGGGCGTCGGGTGTGCACCCGGCCCGGCCTACGTGCGTGCACCTGGAGGGGGCGTCGTGTGCGTGCAGTGTCCCGTCTGCAACGCGGTGCCCACACACCACCTCGGGCGCAACGACCTGCGCTCACATGTGGGCCGAGTGCACCTTGGTGCATGTTCGGGGCGCCTCGGGTGCACGCTCGATCTTGCCCCGGTGCACCAAGGCGCTCGGTTTGCCCCGGGTGCGCACTTGGTGCAAGGTGGGCACCCAAAATAGGGATCAAGCACCAAAACACAAGTTTCGGGATGCAAAATGGGACCCAAGGACCACAAATGCGTTCCAAGACCCATGATGGGTCCACGAGAACAAAAATGTGTTCCGAGACTTAATAAACAAATATTGGGTTTTAGGAGAAGAAACATGCTCTGATGCCCAAAACGAGAATCGACCCCGAAAAGGCCACAGGCCAAAAGTGGGATGCGAGACAAAAAAAAATGGGACCCGAGGACCAAAATTGGGTTCCCAGGTCGAAGACAGGGCAACCGGACAAGAAACGACCTCTAAGGCTCGAAATGAGTCCCGACGACTAAAACTTGACAAGAAGCACCCATCAGGCACCCAACTCGACACCCATGGGATGCCGACCCACCCGGGCTTCCACCTAGCACACCTTGGCACCCACCCACCCTCGCACCCAACCTCGCACCCAACTTAGCACCTTTGAACCCACATTGGCACTCACCCTGACCCTGGCACCTTGGAACCCACATTGGCACTCACCTTGACCCTGGCACCCACCTTTGCACTCACCTTGGGACCCACCCTGGCTCCCACCTCGGCACCCACCCAGACACCCACCTTGGTTCCTTGGCACCCACCTTGGATCCTTGGCACCCACCCCGACACCCACCTTGGCACGCAACTTGGCTACTTGCCACCCACCTTGGCTCCTTGACGCCCACCCCGACAACCACCCCGTGACCTACCCTGGCTAGGGTTGGTGCACACCCACCCTGGTGCCCACCTTGGCACCCACCCTATGACCCACCTTGGCACGCACCTTAGTACCCACCCCGTTACCCACCCTAGGACCCACCCCGTGACCCACCTTGGCCAGGGTGGGTGCCTTGGTGCGCACAACTTGCCTGGGCTGCACACCAGGGCGGGCTCAAGATGGCACCCGCGTTCCGTTTTTTTCACTATCTTTCAAAACGGAAATTTTAAAATCTCATTTTTTTCTTTTTTTTGCCTTTTCTGGAAATTAGTGAAGGCAGCGCATCAAAGGTGCGCAATGCTGGTGCGAACCCGGGAGCGCTCCGATGTGTGCTCCAAGGTGCGGCGTGCACGAAGTCCGAGCCCGGTTTGCCCCGGGTGCGCACCTCGCGTGCACCTTCGCCGGGGTGAGCACCTTGGCTGGGTTGCGCGCCCTGGTGCGTACCAAGGAGCGCTCTGAAGTGTGCTCCAAGGTGCGGCGTGCACGAAGTCGGAGCCCGGTTTGCCCCGGGTGTGCACCTCGGGTGCGCACCTCGCGTGCACCTTCGCTGCGGTGGGCACCTTGGCTGGGTTGCGCGCCTTGGTGGGCACCATGCAGTGCACGAAGTCGGAGCCCGGTTTGCCCCGGGCGCGCACCTCCGCCAGGGTGGGCACCTTGGTGCGCACAACTTGCCTGGGCTGCGCATCAGGAAGGGCTCAAGATGGCACCCGCGTTCCGTTTTTTTCACTATCTTTCAGAACGGAAATTTTAAAATATCGTTTTTTTTTGCCTTTTCTGGAAATTAGTGAAGGCAGCGCATCAAAGGTGCGCAACGCTGGTGCGAACCTGGGAGCGCTCCGATGTGTGCTCCAAGGTGCGGCGTGCACGAAGTCGGAGCCCGGTTTGCCTCGGGTGCGCCCTGGTGGGCACCATGGTGCGCACCAAGGAGCGCTCCGAAGTGTGCTCCAAGGTGCGGCCTGCACGAAGTCGGAGCCCGGTTTGCCCCGGGTGTGCACCTCGGGTGGGCACCTTGGTGCGCATGCCTTGCCTGGGCTGCGCACCAGGGCGGGCTCAAGATGGCACCCGCGTTCCTTTTTTTTCACTATCTTTCAAAACGGAAATTTTAAAATCTCATTTTTTTTTGCCTTTTTCTGGAAATTAGTGAAGGCAGCGCATCAAAGGTGCGCACCTCGCTGCCCACCACGGTGCGCAACGCCGGTGGGCACCCGGGAGTGCTTCGAAGTGTGCTCCAAGGTGCTGCGTGCACGTTGTCGGAGCCCGGTTTGCCCCGGGTGCGCACCTCGCGTGCACCTTCGTCGGGGTGGGCACCTTGGCTTGGTTTGCCCCGGCTGCGCTCCGAAGCGGGGTTATTGGAGCGCCGCCTCTTTTTTTGTCGGAGCGTTTGGTGGGGTTTCTCGCATTGGCTCTTCCGAGGCCCGGTTGCCACCCTGGCGCGCACGAAGTCGGAAGTAGGGTTAATTGCCCGGGTGCGCACCTTTGCCAGGGTGGCACCTTACCTGGGCTGCGCACCAGGGCGGGCTCAAGATGGCACGCGCGTTCCGTTTTTTTCACTATCTTTCAAAACGGAAATTTTAAAATCTCCTTTTTTTTTTGCCTTTTCTGGAAATTAGTGAAGGCAGCGCATCAAAGGTGCGCACCTCGCTGCCCACCTTGGTGTGCTCTGAGGTGCGCACCCGGGAGCGCTACGAAGTGTGCTCCAAGGTGCGGCGTGCACGTTGTCGGAGCCCGGTTTGCCCCGGGTGCGCACCTCGCCTGCACCTTGGCCGGGGTGGGCACCTTGGCTGGGTTTGCCCAGGGTGCGCTCCGAAGCGGGGTTACTGGAGCGCCCCCTCTTTTTTTGTCAGAGAGTTTGGTGGGGTTTCTCGCATTGGCTCTTCCCAGGCCCGGTTGTTGGGTGCGCTCCCACCCTGGCGCGCGCGAAGTTGGAAGTTGGGTTAATTGCCCGGGCGCGCACCTTCGCCAGGGTGGGCACCTTGGTGCGCAAACCTTGGCTGGGCTGCGCACCAGGGCGGGCTCAAGATGGCACCAGCATTCCCTTTTTCTCACTATCTTTCAAAACGGAAATTTTAAAATCTCGTTTTTTTTTTGCCTTTTATGGAAATTAGTGAAGGCATCGCATCAAAGGTGCGCACCTCGCTGCCCACCTTGGTGTGCTCCGAGGTGCCCACCACGGTGCGCAACGCCGGTGCGAACCCGGGAGCGCCCCGATGTGTGCTCCAAGGTGCGGCGTGCACGAAGTCGGACCCCGGTTTGCCCCGGGTGCGCACCTCGCGTGCACCTTGGTGCGCACACCTTGGCTGGGTTGCGCGGCCTGGTGGGCACCATGGTGCGCACCAAGGAGCGCTCCGAAGTGTGCTCCAAGGTGCGGCGTGCACGAAGTCGGAGCCCGGTTTGCCCCGGGTGCGCACCTTCGCCGCGGTGGGCACCATGGCGTGCACGAAGTCGGAGCCCGGTTTGCCCCGGGTGCGCACCTCGCGTGCACCTTCGCCGGGGTGGGCACCTCGGCTGGGTTGCGCGCCCTGGTGCGCACCAAGGAGCGCTCTGAAGTGTGCTCCAAGGTGCGGCGTGCACGAAGTCGGAGCCCGGTTTGCCCCGGGTGTGCACCTCGCGTGCGCACCTCGCGTGCACCTTCGCTGCGGTGGGCACCTTGGCTGGGTTGCGCGCCTTGGTGGGCACCATGCAGTGCACGAAGTCGGAGCCCGGATTGCCCCGGGCGCGCACCTCCGCCAGGGTGGGCACCTTGGTGCGCACAACTTGCCTGGGCTGCGCACCAGGAAGGGCTCAAGATGGCACCCGCGTTCCGTTTTTTTCACTATCTTTCAGAACGGAAATTTTAAAATCTCATTTTTTTTTGCCTTTTCTGGAAATTAGTGAAGGCAGCGCATCAAAGGTGCGCAACGCTGGTGCGAACCTGGGAGCGCTCCGATGTGTGCTCCAAGGTGCGGCGTGCACGAAGTCGGACCCCGGTTTGCCCCGGGTGCGCACCTCGCGTGCACCTTGGTGCGCACACCTTGGCTGGGTTGCGCGCCCTGGTGGGCACCATGGTGCGCACCAAGGAGCGCTCCGAAGTGTGCTCCAAGGTGCGGCGTGCACGAAGTCGGAGCCCGGTTTGCCCCGGGTGCGCACCTCGCGTGCACCTTCGCCGCGGTGGGCACCATGGCGTGCACGAAGTCGGAGCCCGGTTTGCCCCGGGTGCGCACCTCGCGTGCACCTTCGCCGGGGTGGGCACCTTGGTGTGCAGACCTTGGCTGGGTTGCGCGCCCTGGTGGGCACCATGGTGCGCACCAAGGAGCGCTCCGAAGTGTGCTCCAAGGTGCGGCCTGCACGAAGTCGGAGCCCGGTTTGCCCCGGGTGTGCACCTCGGGTGGGCACCTTGGTGCGCATGCCTTGCCTGGGCTGCGCACCAGGGCGGGCTCAAGATGGCACCCGCGTTCCTTTTTTTTCACTATCTTTCAAAACGGAAATTTTAAAATCTCATTTTTTTTTGCCTTTTTCTGGAAATTAGTGAAGGCAGCGCATCAAAGGTGCGCACCTCGCTGCCCACCACGGTGCGCAACGCCGGTGGGCACCCGGGAGTGCTTCGAAGTGTGCTCCAAGGTGCTGCGTGCACGTTGTCGGAGCCCGGTTTGCCCCGGGTGCGCACCTCGCGTGCACCTTCGTCGGGGTGGGCACCTTGGCTGGGTTTGCCCCGGCTGCGCTCCGAAGCGGGGTTATTGGAGCGCCGCCTCTTTTTTTGTCGGAGCGTTTGGTGGGGTTTCTCGCATTGGCTCTTCCGAGGCCCGGTTGCCACCCTGGCGCGCACGAAGTCGGAAGTAGGGTTAATTGCCCGGGTGCGCACCTTTGCCAGGGTGGGCACCTTACCTGGGCTGCGCACCAGGGCGGGCTCAAGATGGCACGCGCGTTCCGTTTTTTTCACTATCTTTCAAAACGGAAATTTTAAAATCTCCTTTTTTTTTTGCCTTTTCTGGAAATTAGTGAAGGCAGCGCATCAAAGGTGCGCACCTCGCTGCCCACCTTGGTGTGCTCTGAGGTGCGCACCCGGGAGCGCTACGAAGTGTGCTCCAAGGTGCGGCGTGCACGTTGTCGGAGCCCGGTTTGCCCCGGGTGCGCACCTCGCCTGCACCTTGGCCGGGGTGGGCACCTTGGCTGGGTTTGCCCAGGGTGCGCTCCGAAGCGGGGTTACTGGAGCGCCCCCTCTTTTTTTGTCAGAGCGTTTGGTGGGGTTTCTCGCATTGGCTCTTCCCAGGCCCGGTTGTTGGGTGCGCTCCCACCCTGGCGCGCGCGAAGTTGGAAGTTGGGTTAATTGCCCGGGCGCGCACCTTCGTCAGGGTGGGCACCTTGGTGCGCACACCTTGGCTGGGCTGCGCACCAGGGCGGGCTCAAGATGGCACCAGCATTCCCTTTTTCTCACTATCTTTCAAAACGGAAATTTTAAAATCTCGTTTTTTTTTTGCCTTTTATGGAAATTAGTGAAGGCATCGCATCAAAGGTGCGCACCTCGCTGCCCACCTTGGTGTGCTCCGAGGTGCCCACCACGGTGCGCAACGCCGGTGCGAACCCGGGAGCGCCCCGATGTGTGCTCCAAGGTGCGGCGTGCACGAAGTCGGACCCCGGTTTGCCCCGGGTGCGCACCTCGCGTGCACCTTGGTGCGCACACCTTGGCTGGGTTGCGCGGCCTGGTGGGCACCATGGTGCGCACCAAGGAGCGCTCCGAAGTGTGCTCCAAGGTGCGGCGTGCACGAAGTCGGAGCCCGGTTTGCCCCGGGTACGCACCTCGCGTGCACCTTCGCCGGGGTGGGCACCTCGGCTGGGTTGCGCGCCTTGGTGCGCACCAAGGAGCGCTCCGAAGTGTGCTCCAAGGTGCGGCGTGCACGAAGTCGGAGCCCGGTTTGCCCCGGGTGCGCACCTTCGCCGCGGTGCGCACCATGGCGTGCACGAAGTCGGAGCCCGGTTTGCCCCGGGTGCGCACCTCGCGTGCACCTTCGGCGGGGTTGCGCGCCCTGGTGGGCACCATGGTGCGCACCAAGGAGCGCTCCGAAGTGTGCTCCAAGGTGCGGCGTGCACGAAGTCGGAGCCCGGTTTGCCCCGGGTGCGCACCTCGCGTGCACCTTCGGCGGGGTTGCGCGCCCTGGTGGGCACCATGGTGCGCACCAAGGAGCGCTCCGAAGTGTGCTCCAAGGTGCGGCGTGCACGAAGTCGGAGCCCGGTTTGCCCCGGGTGCGCACCTCGCGTGCACCTTCGCCGCGGTGGGCACCATGGCGTGCACGAAGTCGGAGCCCGGTTTGCCCCGGGTGCGCACCTCGCGTGCACCTTCGCCGGGGTGGGCACCTCGGCTGGGTTGCGCGCCCTGGTGCGCACCAAGGAGCGCTCCGAAGTGTGCTCCAAGGTGCGGCGTGCACGAAGTCGGAGCCCGGTTTGCCCCGGGTGCGCACCTCGCGTGCACCTTCGCCAGGGTGGGCACCTCGGTGCGCACACCTTCTCAATGTTTTCTTGCCTTTTCTGGAAATTGGTGAAGGCAGCGCATCAAAGGTGCGCACCTCGGTGTGCTCCGAGGTGCGAACCCGAGAGCGCTCCGAGGTGCCCACGAAGTCGAAAGTCGGGTTAATTGCATTGTTTTCCCCGGGTGCGCTCCGAGGTGCGCAACATCGGCGCGCACCAAGGAGGGCTCCGAAGTGTGCTCCAAGGTGCGCACGATGGCGTGCACCTCTGGTGCGCACGATTCGGAGCTCGGTTTGACCGGGGTGCGCACACCTTGGCTGGGTTGCGCACCTTTTGTGCGCTCCAAGGTGCGCACGAAGTCGGAGCTCGGTTTGCCCCGGGTGCGCACCTTCGCCAGGGTGCGCACCTTGATGCGCACGCCTTGGCTGGGCTGCGCACCTTGGTGGGCGCCATGGTGCGCACCTTTCGTGCGCTCCAAGGTGCGCACGAAGTCGGAGCTCGGTTTGCCCCGGGTGCGCACCTTGGTGGGCGCCATGGTGCACTCCGAGGTGCCCAAGATTGGTGCGCACCAAGGAGCGCTCCGAAGTGCGCTCCAAGGTGCGCGCGAAGTCGAAAGTTGGGTTAATTGTCCGGTTTGCCTCGGGTGCGCACCTTGCGTGCACCTTCGCCAGGGTGGGCGCCTTGGTGCGCACACCTTGGCTGGGCTGCGCACACCTTGGCACCCGCGTTTCCTTCATTTTAAATTTTTTTTTTTTACAATCTCTCAAGTGGGAAATTCTATAATCTCAACTTTTTTTGCCTTTTCAGGAAACTTTTGAATGGAGCGCATCATTGGTGCGCTCCGAAGTGTGCTCCAAAGCTCTCTCCAGCTGCGTGCACCTGCCCCGGCCGCGCACCCGGCCCCGCCCAGCTTCGCTCACCTGTCCCGGGCGTCTGGTGCGGAACCTTAGAGTAAGAAACATCACCGTGCACCTTGGCCAACGTGCGCGACTCGACCGAGCGCGCACTGGCCGAGGTGCACACCGATTTCACCTGGGTGCGCGCGCAGCACCTCGGGCGCACCGGGGTGCGCGCACAACGCCCGGGTTGCACCGTGGCCTGTGTGCTCGGGGTGCCTCGGGTGCGCGCTCGGTGTCGCCCCCGCGCGCGCGGTAGTGCGGGCAGCGCACCCCGGCCCGGCCCGGCCCCGACGAGAACGCAAACGGGCAAAAGGTTTATTCAAATAGCATTGCGACGCCCGGCGAAAAACTAAAAAAGGGTGCAACACCGGGACTTCCCGGGAGGTCACCCATCCCAGTACTACTCCGGCCCAAGCGCGCTTAACTACGGAGTTCTGATGGGATCCGGTGCACTAATGCTGGTATGATCGCACCCGTTATGAGCTTGTCGCAGTGTGTACTTAGCAAACCGCGACCCACGTGCGAATCCAC
Organism: Cryptomeria japonica; assembly: GCF_030272615.1. Taxonomy (NCBI): domain Eukaryota; kingdom Viridiplantae; phylum Streptophyta; class Pinopsida; order Cupressales; family Cupressaceae; genus Cryptomeria; species Cryptomeria japonica. Next base: position 405,342 of record NW_026728926.1, read on the forward strand.
CCCGGCCACCCACCCCCGTCGAGGTGCACACCCTCCCTCGCGAAGTGCGCCCCGTTCGCCAAGTGTGAGCCCTGCCCGGGTGCGCGCACCTTGCTAGGGCGTCGGGTGTGCACCCGGCCCGGCCTACGTGCGTGCACCTGGAGGGGGCGTCGTGTGCGTGCAGTGTCCCGTCTGCAACGCGGTGCCCACACACCACCTCGGGCGCAACGACCTGCGCTCACATGTGGGCCGAGTGCACCTTGGTGCATGTTCGGGGCGCCTCGGGTGCACGCTCGATCTTGCCCCGGTGCACCAAGGCGCTCGGTTTGCCCCGGGTGCGCACTTGGTGCAAGGTGGGCACCCAAAATAGGGATCAAGCACCAAAACACAAGTTTCGGGATGCAAAATGGGACCCAAGGACCACAAATGCGTTCCAAGACCCATGATGGGTCCACGAGAACAAAAATGTGTTCCGAGACTTAATAAACAAATATTGGGTTTTAGGAGAAGAAACATGCTCTGATGCCCAAAACGAGAATCGACCCCGAAAAGGCCACAGGCCAAAAGTGGGATGCGAGACAAAAAAAAATGGGACCCGAGGACCAAAATTGGGTTCCCAGGTCGAAGACAGGGCAACCGGACAAGAAACGACCTCTAAGGCTCGAAATGAGTCCCGACGACTAAAACTTGACAAGAAGCACCCATCAGGCACCCAACTCGACACCCATGGGATGCCGACCCACCCGGGCTTCCACCTAGCACACCTTGGCACCCACCCACCCTCGCACCCAACCTCGCACCCAACTTAGCACCTTTGAACCCACATTGGCACTCACCCTGACCCTGGCACCTTGGAACCCACATTGGCACTCACCTTGACCCTGGCACCCACCTTTGCACTCACCTTGGGACCCACCCTGGCTCCCACCTCGGCACCCACCCAGACACCCACCTTGGTTCCTTGGCACCCACCTTGGATCCTTGGCACCCACCCCGACACCCACCTTGGCACGCAACTTGGCTACTTGCCACCCACCTTGGCTCCTTGACGCCCACCCCGACAACCACCCCGTGACCTACCCTGGCTAGGGTTGGTGCACACCCACCCTGGTGCCCACCTTGGCACCCACCCTATGACCCACCTTGGCACGCACCTTAGTACCCACCCCGTTACCCACCCTAGGACCCACCCCGTGACCCACCTTGGCCAGGGTGGGTGCACCCACCCTGGTGCCCACCTTGGCACCCACCCATCCTAGCACCCAGCCTGTGACCGGGCTTGGAACCCAACCTTGCACCCGCACCCGTCTTGGCCAGTGTGGGTGCGCACCCATCCTGGCACCCACGTTGTGACACACCCTTTAACCCACGCACCCTAGCACCCACGTTGGCACCCACCTTGGAACCCAACCTAGCAACTTGGCACCCACCCCGTGACCCACCTTGGCATCCACCATAGCAGTCGCCGACTTGGCACCCACCTCGGCACCCACCTTGACACTTGTGGACCCACCTTGCCACTCACCCTAGCATCGACCCATCCTAGCACCCACCCTGGCACCTTTGCACCCTAGCACTCACCCATCCTAGCACCTAACCTGTGACCCACCTTGACACTCACCCTCGCACCCACCTTGGAACCCAACCTAGCACCCACCCACCCTGACACCAACCCTAGCACCTACCCACCCTTGCACCCACCCTGTGACCCATCTTGGCACCCACCCATCCTACCACTCAACCTATCACCCACCTTCTCACCCACCTTGGCATCCACCTTAGCACCCACCCACACTGGCACCTTGGCACCCACCTCGGGCAAGGTGGGTGCACACCCACCCTGGCACCCAATTTAGAACCCACCGAGCATGTTACCCACCTTGGCACCCACATTGCAGCCCACCCTAGTACCCACCCTATGACCCACATTGGCATCCACACCCTAGCACCCAGGCACCTCGACACCCGCCTTGACACCCACCCTAGCACTGAACCTGTGACCCACCTTGGAACTCACCCTAGAACCCACCCACCCTGTGAACCACCTTGGCATCCACCTTAGCACCCACCCACCTTGGCACCCACTCTAGCACTCACCCATCCTAACACCCAACTTGTTACCCACCTTGGCACCCGCCCTCGCGTCCACCTTGAAACCCACCCTAGCACCCACCCACGCAGGAGCCCACCTTGGCACCCAACCTAACACCCACGCATCCTGGCACCCAACTTGTGACCCACCTTGGAACCCACCCTAGTACCCACCTTTGAACCCACTATATCACCAACCCACCTTGGCACCCACCCTATGACCCTCTTTGGAATCCACCCTAGCACGCACCCACCCTGGCACCCACCATGGAGCGCACCCTAGCACCCACCCACCTCGGCACGCACCTCAACACCCACCTTGGTGTGCGCACTGCGCCAACCTCTCAAAGACCCTATGTGGTGCGCTCCAAAGTGTACACCTTTGGTGCGCTCCAAGGTGCGCACCTTTGGTGCACACCGAGGTGCACACCAAAGTGTGCACCGAGGTGAGCACCAAAGTGCACTCCAGGGTGCACACCAAGGCGTGCACCTTTGGTGCGGTCAATGCAAACGAATTCGGAAGTTGGGGTCGATGTCCTAATCGCTGCTGCAGACTACACGTATGAGAATCGGACAAATAGCTTTATATAGGGGAGGTGTTGCGTTTGATGGGTCGACTCCCCTGGTTGTGTGCACTGCACCAACTTCAAAGACCCTGTCTTGTTTAAGAAGTCAAAAGTTGGGGTGGATGTCCTAATCATTGCTGCAGTCTACGCATGTATGAGAATCAGACAAATAGCTTATATAGGGGAGGTGTTGCATTCGGTGGGTTGACTCCCCTGGTTGTGCGCACTGCGCCAACCTCAAAGACCCCGCATAGCAGAAGAAGTCGGAAGTCGGATTTTGGTGAGCACCAAGGCGTGCACCTTTGGTGCGGTCAACGCAGACGAATTCAGAAGTTGGGGTGGATGTCCTAATCGTTGTTGCAGGCTACACATGTATGAGAATCAGACAAATAGCTTATATAGGGGAGGTGTTGGGTTTGATGGGTCAACTCCCTTGGTTGTGCGCATTACGCCAACCTCAAAGACCTTGTTTTCGTTAAGAAGTCAAAAGTTGGGGTCAATGTCCTAATGGCTCCTGCAGGCTACACATGTATGAGAATCGGACAAATAGCTTATATAGGGGAGGTGTTGGGTTTGATGGGTCGACTCCCCTGGTTGTGCGCATTACGTCAACCTCAAAGACCTTGTTTTCGTTAAGAAGTCAAAAGTTGGGGTCGATGTCCTAATTGCTCCTGTAGACTACACATGTATGAGAATCAGACAAATAGCTTATATAGGGGAGGTGTTGGGTTTGATGGGTTGACTCCCCTAGTTGTTCGCATTACACCAACCTCAAAGACCTTGTTTTCGTTTAGAAGCCGAAAGTTGGGGTCGATGTCCTAATTGCTCCTGCAGGCTACGCATGTATGAGAATCAGACAAATAGCTTATATAGGGGAGGTGTTGGGTTTGATGGGTCGACTCCCCTGGTTGTGCGCATTGCGCCAACCTCAAAGACCCTGCATTGCGGATGAAGTCGAAAGTCAGAGTTTGGTGTGCTACAAGGTGTGGTCGAAGGTGCTCACCTAGGTGTGCACCTTTGGAGCACAGGAAAAGTGCCCTCCAAAAGTGCGCACCTTTGGAGTGCACAAAAGTGCCCTCCAAAAGTGCGCACCTTTGGAGCGCAGAAAAGTGCCCTCCAAAAAGTGCCCTCCAAAAGTGCGCACCTTTGGAGCGCAGAAAAGTGCCCTCCAAAAAGTGCCCTCCAAAAGTGCGCACCTTTGGAGCGCAGAAAAGTGCCCTCCAAAAAGTGCCCTCCAAAAGTGCGCACCTTTGGAGCGCAGAAAAGTGCCCTCCAAAAAGTGCCCTCCAAAAGTGCGCACCTTTGGAGCGCAGAAAAGTGCCCTCCAAAAAGTGCCCTCCAAAAGTGCGCACCTTTGGAGCGCAGAAAAGTGCCCTCCAAAAAGTGCCCTCCAAAAGTGCGCACCTTTGGAGCGCAGAAAAGTGCCCTCCAAAAAGTGCCCTCCAAAAGTGCGCACCTTTGGAGCGCAGAAAAGTGCCCTCCAAAAAGTGCCCTCCAAAAGTGCGCACCTTTGGAGCGCAGAAAAGTGCCCTCCAAAAGTGCGCACCTTTGGAGCGCACAAAAGTGCCCTCCAAAAGTGCGCACTTTTGGTGCGCACCAAGGCGCTGGTTCGGTCGTTGCAGGCGAGTTCGGAAGTTGGGGTCGATGTCCTGAGCGGAGGTGCAAACTACACAGGTGTCGGAATCGGACAAATAGCTTATATAGGGGAGGTGTATGCTTCGATGGGTCGACTCCCCAGGTTGAGCGCACCGCGCCAACCTCAAAGACCCTACGGTATGGATGAAGTCGGAAGTTGGGTCCGATGACCGATTCGATTAGTAGGTATGCTCATGAGGTCGGAATTTGGGTCCGATGACCTGCCATGTGCAGGAAGGCGAATGTTGACACTGTGCGTTGCAAGGTGCACACCAAGGCGCTGGTGCGGTCTTTTTAGTCGAGTTCGGAAGTTGGGGTCGATGTCCTGATCGGAGGTGCAAGCTACACAGGTGTGGGAATCGGACAAATAGCTTATATAGGGGAGGTGTATGCTTCGTTGGGTCGACTCCCCGGGTTGAGCGCACCGCGCCAACCTCAAAGACCCTACGGTATGGATGAAGTCGGAAGTTGGGTCCGATGACCGATTCGATATGTAGGCATACTCGCGAGGTCGGAATTTGGGTCCGATGACCTGCCACGTGCAGGAAGGCGAATGTTGGCACTGTGCGTTGCAAGGTGCGCACCAAGGCGCTGGTTCGGTCGTTGGAGGCGAGTTCGGAAGTTGGGGTCGATGTCTTGATCGGAGGTGCAAACTACACAGGTGTGGGAATCGGACAAATAGCTTATATAGGGGAGGTGTATGCTTCGTTGGGTCGACTCCCCGGGTTGAGCGCACCGCGCCAACCTCAAAGACCCTACGGTATGGATGAAGTCGGAAGTTGGGTCCGATGACCGATTCGATATGTAGGCATACTCGCGAGGTCGGAATTTGGGTCCGATGACCTGCCATGTGCAGGAAGGCGAATGTTGGGACTGTGCGTCGCAAGGTGCGCACCAAGGCGCTGGTGCCGTCGTTGCAGTCGAGTTCGGAAGTTGGGGTCGATGTCCTGGTCAGAGGTGCAAACTACACAGGTGTGGGAATCGGACAAATAGCTTATATAGGGGAGGTGTATGCTTCGATGGGTCGACTCCCTGGGTTGAGCGCACCGCGCCAACCTCAAAGACCCTACAGTATGGATGAAGTCGGAAGTTGGGTCCGATGACCGATTCGATACGTAGGCATATTGGCGAGGTCTGAATTTGTGTCCGATGACCTGCCATGCGCAGGAAGGCGGAATTTGGGTCCGATGACCGAGTTGATGGCGTGCCATGCGCAGAAAGGCGGAATTTGGGTCCGATGACCGAGTTGATGTTGATGGCCCGCCATGCACAGGAAGGCGGAATTTGGGTCCGATGACCGATTTGAAGGCGTGCCATACGCAAAAAGGCGGAGTTTGGGTCCGATGACCGAGTTGATATTGATGGCCCGCCATGCGCAGGAAGGCGGAATTTGGGTCCGATGACCTGACATACGCATGGAGTCCGACTCGGGGGCCGATGTTCGATTCGATGACTTGCATTGTGGGTAAAGTCGGAAGTTGTGGTCTTTGACCCGATTCGATGACCAGACTTCGGCTGCTTGAGAATCGGACAAATAACTTATATAGGGGAGGTAGTGTTCTCGAGCATCCTCCCCCCGTGCCCGTTTATGTCGATTGATGCTGGTGCTCGACTGGTTGGAGCGCTCGGATGCAAAAATCTTGCACCAGGATTTATCGATTGTGATGGACACGGCAAGTCTCCTGATTGCTATGCAGGAGCTCATCGTGAATCTCTATGCGGCCTTGGTATGGACTCGACCTGCGGAATGGTTCGGCAATGGTAGTCGCTCCAACACGTCCTTGCAATGGCCACAGAGGTGATTCGACTAGAGCTCCAGTCTAGCTTTTGGGTTGCTTGGCGGACTGGTATAGCCGCGATCGAGTTCCGGCCATGAACGTTTTAGATAGCTCTTGGGCTTTCTGGGACGGAAGTCGGAAGTTTGGGCTGTTGTCCGATTTGATGACCATTCTTCGGATGTGTGAGAATCGGACAAATAACTTATATAGGGGACTGTGTTGTCTCACGCAGCCCCCTCCGTGCCCCTCTATCTCGACCGATGTTGGTGCTTGAAAGGGTTGGGATCGCTCGGATTTATAAACGTGCACCACCATTTGTCGAGTGTGAGGGACGCGGCAGGTCTCCTAAATGCTATGCGGGCGCTCTCTGAGAATCTCTATCCGGCCTCGACACAGACTAGTCTTGCTGAATGGTTTGGCACTGGTAGTCGATCCAACACGTCGTTGTTGTGGCCGCCTAGGCGATTCGATTCGAGCCCCCGTCTAGCTTTTGGGTTGCTTGGCGGATTTTGCCCTATCCGCAAGTGAGCTCGGTCCCTAAACGTTCGAGAAACCCGATTGCTATGCGCCGACTCTCTTTCTTGCGAGCCTCCATCTAGCTTTTGGGTCTCTACGGAACGGAAGTCGGAATCTGGGACCGTTGTTTGATTCGACGAGGCAGACTACGGTTGTGCGAGAATCGGACAAATAACTTATATAGGGGAGGTGTTGACTGGAGCATTCTCCCCCGTGCCCCTCTAACTCGACCAATGCTGGCGCTCGAACGGTGGTAGCGCTCGGATTTTCATTGAGCGCCAGCATTGGTCGATTTAGAGGGGCATGCGAGATTCCCGAATGCTATGCGAGGGCTCTAACGGAAATGTCTATTGGTTTCGGTATGGATGCAATTGCGAGTGGTTCGGCAAAGGTAGTCGTTCCGATGCGTCCATGTCGTGGCCAAATCGATAATTCGATTTGAGCCCTCGTATAGCATTTGGGTCTCTCGATGTGATTCCGCATTCCAGTCCCTTTGGGCACTGCTTGAGCCGCATCCCAGGGGGTTCCCTTCCCAATAATCTGCCTCGCAACCCGATTGCTATGCGGTGAGGCTCCTCGGCCGCCTCGGAACTATCTGTGTATCAGACGCATCGCGGGATAAGGGGTTGGCAACGGTAGTCGCCCCAAGCGCGTCCGATGCTTGGACCATTCCGAGGCGGCCCTGAAGCCTCTTCCGTCTAGCCGTTGGGTCCTTCTCGCCGCATCCCTCGCCTCGCACCCCGATTGCTATGCGGTGAGGCTCCTCGGCCGCCTCGGAACTATCTGTGTATCGGACGCGTCGCGGGATAAGGGGTTGTCACTGGTAGTCGCCCCAAGCGCGTCCGATGCTTGGACCATTCCGAGGCGGCCCTGAAGCCTCTTCCGTCTAGCCGTTGGGTCCTTCTCGCCGCATCCCTCGCCTCGCACCCCGATTGCTATGCGGTGAGGCTCCTCGGCCGCCTCGGAACTATCTGTGTATCGGACGCGTCGCGGGATAAGGGGTTGTCATTGGTAGTCGCCCCAAGCGCGTCCGATGCTTGGACCATTCCGAGGCGGCCCTGAAGCCTCTTCCGTCTAGCCGTTGGGTCCTTCTCGCCGCATCCCTCGCCTCGCACCCCGATTGCTATGCGGTGAGGCTCCTCGGCCGCCTCGGAACTATCTGTGTATCGGACGCGTCGCGGGATAAGGGGTTGTCACTGGTAGTCGCCCCAAGCGCGTCCGATGCTTGGACCATTCCGAGGCGGCCCTGAAGCCTCTTCCGTCTAGCCGTTGGGTCCTTCTCGCCGCATCCCTCGCCTCGCACCCCGATTGCTATGCGGTGAGGCTCCTCGGCCGCCTCGGAACTATCTGTGTATCGGACGCGTCGCGGGATAAGGGGTTGTCACTGGTAGTCGCCCCAAGCGCGTTCGATGCTTGGACCATTCCGAGGCGGCCCTGAAGCCTCTTCCGTCTAGCCGTTGGGTCCTTCTCGCCGCATCCCTCGCCTCGCACCCCGATTGCTATGCGGTGAGGCTCCTCGGCCGCCTTGGAACTATCTGTGTATCGGACGCGTCGCGGGATAAGGGGTTGTCACTGGTAGTCGCCCCAAGCGCGTCCGATGCTTGGACCATTCCGAGGCGGACCCGAAGCCTCTTCCGTCTAGCCGTTGGGTCCTTCTCGCCGCATCCTTCGCCTCGCACCCCGATTGCTATGCGGTGAGGCTCCTCGGCCGCCTCGGAACTATCTGTGTATCGGACGCGTCGCGGGATAAGGGGTTGTCACTGGTAGTCGCCCCAAGCGCGTCCGATGCTTGGACCATTCCGAGGCGGACCCGAAGCCTCTTCCGTCTAGCCGTTGGGTCCTTCTCGCCGCATCCCTCGCCTCGCACCCCGATTGCTATGCGGTGAGGCTCCTCGGCCGCCTTGGAACTATCTGTGTATCGGACGCGTCGCGGGATAAGGGGTTGTCACTGGTAGTCGCCCCAAGCGCGTCCGATGCTTGGACCATTCCGAGGCGGACCCGAAGCCTCTTCCGTCTAGCCGTTGGGTCCTTCTCGCCGCATCCCTCGCCTCGCACCCCGATTGCTATGCGGTGAGGCTCCTCGGCCGCCTTGGAACTATCTGTGTATCGGACGCGTCGCGGGATAAGGGGTTGTCACTGGTAGTCGCCCCAAGCGCGTCCGATGCTTGGACCATTCCGAGGCGGACCCGAAGCCTCTTCCGTCTAGCCGTTGGGTCCTTCTCGCCGCATCCCTCGCCTCGCACCCCGATTGCTATGCGGTGAGGCTCCTCGGCCGCCTTGGAACTATCTGTGTATCGGACGCGTCGCGGGATAAGGGGTTGTCACTGGTAGTCGCCCCAAGCGCGTCCGATGCTTGGACCATTCCGAGGCGGCCCCGAAGCCTCTTCCGTGTAGCCGTTGGGTCCTTCTCGCCGCATCCCTCGCCTCGCACCCCGATTGCTATGCGGTGAGGCTCCTCGGCCGCCTTGGAACTATCTGTGTATCGGACGCGTCGCGGGATAAGGGGTTGTCACTGGTAGTCGCCCCAAGCGCGTCCGATGCTTGGACCATTCCGAGGCGGCCCCGAAGCCTCTTCCGTGTAGCCGTTGGGTCCTTCTCGCCGCATCCCTCGCCTCGCACCCCGATTGCTATGCGGTGAGGCTCCTCGGCCGCCTTGGAACTATCTGTGTATCGGACGCGTCGCGGGATAAGGGGTTGTCACTGGTAGTCGCCCCAAGCGCGTCCGATGCTTGGACCATTCCGAGGCGGACCTGAAGCCTCTTCCCTCTAGCCGTTGGGGCTTTCTCGCCGCATCCCTCGCCTCGCACCCCGATTGCTATGCTGTGAGGCTCCTCGGCCGCCTTGGAACTATCTGTGTATCGGACGCATCGCGGGATAAGGGGTTGGCAGTGGTAGTCGCCCCAAGCGCATCCGATGCTTGGACCATTCCGAGGCGGCCCTGCAGCCTCTTCCGTCTAGCCGTTGGGGCCATCTCGCCGCATCCCCCACCTCGCACCACGATTGCTATGCGGTGAGGCTCCTTGGCCGCCTCGGAACTATCTGTGTATCGGACGCATCGCGGGATAAGGGGTTGTCACTGGTAGTCGCCCCAAGCGCGTCCGATGCTTGGACTATTCCGAGGCGGCCCTGCAGCCTCTTCCGTCTAGCCGTTGGGGCCATCTCGCTGCATCCCCCACCTCCTCGGCCGCCTCGGAACTATCTGTGTATCGGACGCATCGCGGGATAAGGGGTTGGCAGTGGTAGTCGCCCCAAGCGCGTCCGATGCTTGGACTATTCCGAGGCAGCCCTGCAGCCTCTTCCGTCTAGCCTTTGGGGCCATCTCGCCGCATCCCTCGCCTCGCACCCCGATTGCTATGCGGTGAGGCTCCTCGGCCGCCTGGGAACTATCTTCGTATCGGACGCATCGCGGGATAAGGGGTTGTCACTGGTAGTCGCCCCAAGCGCGTCCGATGCTTGGACTATTCCGAGGCGGCCCTGTGGCCTCTTCCGTCTAGCCGTTGGGGCCATCTCGCCGCATCCCCCACCTCGCACCCCGATTGCTATGCGGTGAGGCTCTTCGGCCGCCTTGGAACTATCTTCGTATCGGACGCATCGCGGGATAAGGGGTTGTCACTGGTAGTGGCCCCAAGCGCGTCCGATGCTTGGACTATTCCGAGGCGGCCCTGCAGCCTCTTCCGTCTAGCCGTTGGGGCCATCTCGCCGCATCCCCCACCTCGCACCCCGATTGCTATGCGGTGAGGCTCCTCGGCCGCCTTGGAACTATCTTCGTATCGGACGCATCGCGGGATAAGGGGTTGTCACTGGTAGTCGCCCCAAGCGCGTCCGATGCTTGGACTATTCCGACGCGGCCCTGTGGCCTCTTCCGTCTAGCCGTTGGGGCCATCTCGCCGCATCCCCCACCTCGCACCCCGATTGCTATGCGGTGAGGCTCCTCGGCCGCCTTGGAACCATCTTCGTATCGGACGCATCGCGGGATAGGGGGCTGTCACTGGTAGTCGCCCCAAGCGTGTCCGATGCTTGGACCATTCCTAGGCGGCCCTGAAGCCTCTTCCGTCTAGCCGTTGGGGCCTTCCCGCCCCATCCCTCGCCTCGCACCCCCGATTGCTATGCGGTGAGGCTCCTCGGCCGCCTTGGAACCATCTGTGTATCGGACGCATCGCGGGATAAGGGGTTGGCACTGGCAGTCGCCCCAAGCGCGTCCGATGCTTGGACCATTCCGAGGTGGCCCTGAAGCCTCTTCCGTCTAGCCGTTGGGGCCTTCCCGCCCCATCCCTCGCCTCGCACCCCGATTGATATGCGGTGAGGCTCCTCGGCCGCCTTGGAACTATCTGTGTATCGGACGCATCGCGGGATAAGGGGTTGGCACTGGTAGTCGTCCCAATCGCATCCGATGCTTGGACCATTCCGAGGCGGCCCTGCAGCCTCTTCCGTTTAGCCGTCGGGGCCTTCCCGCCGCATCCGTCGCCTCGCATCCCGATTCCTATGCGGTGAGTCTTCTCGGCCGCCGCGGAACTATACCTGTTATTGCTACTGCATCCTTCGGCTGGTAACCTCCTCTGCCGCCTTGGAACGTTCTCTTTGTCGGACGCGTCGCGGGATAAGGGGTTGGCACTGGTAGTCGCCCCAAGCGCGCCCGATGCATAGACCGCTCCGAGTCGACCTTGCTTTCAGCCTCTCACATGCATAGACCTCTCTGAGTCGACCCTGCAGCCTCTCACGTTTAGCCTTTGGAATCTCGCCTCACAACATGATTGCTATCCTTGATGCATCCCTTGCCTCGAGCCCTGATTGCTTTCTTGGCTGCATCCCTCCTCTCCTCACAGCCCGGTTGTCATCACTGCTTCATCCGTCGCTTCATGCATTCTGGCTGCTGGGCCCTTCCCACCGCACACCTCGATTGCTATCTCTTCTGCATCACACACCCCGATTGCTATCTCTGCTACATCCCTCGGCTCTCACTTCTGCATCCTTCGCCTCACACCTCGATTGCTATCAATGCTGCATCCGTAACCTCACACCCCGATTGCTATGCGGGGAGGCTCCTTGGCCGCCTTGGAAATTTCTGTGTGTCGGACGCACCGCGGGATAAGGGGTTGGCACTGGTAGTCGCCCCAAGTGCGCCCGATTCTTAGACCGCTTCGAGGTGACCTCGTAGCCTCTTTCGTCCAGGCTTCCTGCCTTCAACGCCCTTTTTACACCTCGATTGCTATGCGCGGGCTCGTTGGCGTCTATCACCTCTCTGCGAAGAGTGGCACGATGATTGTTGGGGTAAATCGTAGCAGTCCGATCTCTGGCCTTGGGCCATTGTGAGGGCTGATCGATTTCCTGTGCGCATCTCGTGTTCGCCCAGTAACAGACTCGACGACTTGTAATCGGTCTTGTTCCCGATTGTTCCTGGAGGTAGTCTTCGGAACTCTTGGATTTGACCTGTCACTCGAACTGTCCTCTTCCGAGGATGCTTGTGTGTGTGTGCTTGTGCCATTTCCTTGGCGGTATTAACGAGATATTAAAGAGCGGAGTGAGCGCCTCGCCCAGCTATGTTTGGGGCTCTCACTCCCTTACCCGGTGTGCGACCGCTTTGCACGTAGGTTGCG
>NW_026728926.1:427500-452982 GCF_030272615.1 Cryptomeria japonica
CTTGCCTGGGCTGCGCACCAGGGCGGGCTCAAGATGGCACCCGCGTTCCTTTTTTTTCACTATCTTTCAAAACGGAAATTTTAAAATCTCATTTTTTTTTGCCTTTTTCTGGAAATTAGTGAAGGCAGCGCATCAAAGGTGCGCACCTCGCTGCCCACCACGGTGCGCAACGCCGGTGGGCACCCGGGAGTGCTTCGAAGTGTGCTCCAAGGTGCTGCGTGCACGTTGTCGGAGCCCGGTTTGCCCCGGGTGCGCACCTCGCGTGCACCTTCGTCGGGGTGGGCACCTTGGCTGGGTTTGCCCCGGCTGCGCTCCGAAGCGGGGTTATTGGAGCGCCGCCTCTTTTTTTGTCGGAGCGTTTGGTGGGGTTTCTCGCATTGGCTCTTCCGAGGCCCGGTTGCCACCCTGGCGCGCACGAAGTCGGAAGTAGGGTTAATTGCCCGGGTGCGCACCTTTGCCAGGGTGGGCACCTTACCTGGGCTGCGCACCAGGGCGGGCTCAAGATGGCACGCGCGTTCCGTTTTTTTCACTATCTTTCAAAACGGAAATTTTAAAATCTCCTTTTTTTTTTGCCTTTTCTGGAAATTAGTGAAGGCAGCGCATCAAAGGTGCGCACCTCGCTGCCCACCTTGGTGTGCTCTGAGGTGCGCACCCGGGAGCGCTACGAAGTGTGCTCCAAGGTGCGGCGTGCACGTTGTCGGAGCCCGGTTTGCCCCGGGTGCGCACCTCGCCTGCACCTTGGCCGGGGTGGGCACCTTGGCTGGGTTTGCCCAGGGTGCGCTCCGAAGCGGGGTTACTGGAGCGCCCCCTCTTTTTTTGTCAGAGCGTTTGGTGGGGTTTCTCGCATTGGCTCTTCCCAGGCCCGGTTGTTGGGTGCGCTCCCACCCTGGCGCGCGCGAAGTTGGAAGTTGGGTTAATTGCCCGGGCGCGCACCTTCGCCAGGGTGGGCACCTTGGTGCGCACACCTTGGCTGGGCTGCGCACCAGGGCGGGCTCAAGATGGCACCAGCATTCCCTTTTTCTCACTATCTTTCAAAACGGAAATTTTAAAATCTCGTTTTTTTTTTGCCTTTTATGGAAATTAGTGAAGGCATCGCATCAAAGGTGCGCACCTCGCTGCCCACCTTGGTGTGCTCCGAGGTGCCCACCACGGTGCGCAACGCCGGTGCGAACCCGGGAGCGCCCCGATGTGTGCTCCAAGGTGCGGCGTGCACGAAGTCGGACCCCGGTTTGCCCCGGGTGCGCACCTCGCGTGCACCTTGGTGCGCACACCTTGGCTGGGTTGCGCGGCCTGGTGGGCACCATGGTGCGCACCAAGGAGCGCTCCGAAGTGTGCTCCAAGGTGCGGCGTGCACGAAGTCGGAGCCCGGTTTGCCCCGGGTACGCACCTCGCGTGCACCTTCGCCGGGGTGGGCACCTCGGCTGGGTTGCGCGCCCTGGTGCGCACCAAGGAGCGCTCCGAAGTGTGCTCCAAGGTGCGGCGTGCACGAAGTCGGAGCCCGGTTTGCCCCGGGTGCGCACCTTCGCCGCGGTGCGCACCATGGCGTGCACGAAGTCGGAGCCCGGTTTGCCCCGGGTGCGCACCTCGCGTGCACCTTCGGCGGGGTTGCGCGCCCTGGTGGGCACCATGGTGCGCACCAAGGAGCGCTCCGAAGTGTGCTCCAAGGTGCGGCGTGCACGAAGTCGGAGCCCGGTTTGCCCCGGGTGCGCACCTCGCGTGCACCTTCGGCGGGGTTGCGCGCCCTGGTGGGCACCATGGTGCGCACCAAGGAGCGCTCCGAAGTGTGCTCCAAGGTGCGGCGTGCACGAAGTCGGAGCCCGGTTTGCCCCGGGTGCGCACCTCGCGTGCACCTTCGCCGCGGTGGGCACCATGGCGTGCACGAAGTCGGAGCCCGGTTTGCCCCGGGTGCGCACCTCGCGTGCACCTTCGCCGGGGTGGGCACCTCGGCTGGGTTGCGCGCCCTGGTGCGCACCAAGGAGCGCTCCGAAGTGTGCTCCAAGGTGCGGCGTGCACGAAGTCGGAGCCCGGTTTGCCCCGGGTGCGCACCTCGCGTGCACCTTCGCCAGGGTGGGCACCTCGGTGCGCACACCTTCTCAATGTTTTCTTGCCTTTTCTGGAAATTGGTGAAGGCAGCGCATCAAAGGTGCGCACCTCGGTGTGCTCCGAGGTGCGAACCCGAGAGCGCTCCGAGGTGCCCACGAAGTCGAAAGTCGGGTTAATTGCATTGTTTTCCCCGGGTGCGCTCCGAGGTGCGCAACATCGGCGCGCACCAAGGAGGGCTCCGAAGTGTGCTCCAAGGTGCGCACGATGGCGTGCACCTCTGGTGCGCACGATTCGGAGCTCGGTTTGACCGGGGTGCGCACACCTTGGCTGGGTTGCGCACCTTTTGTGCGCTCCAAGGTGCGCACGAAGTCGGAGCTCGGTTTGCCCCGGGTGCGCACCTTCGCCAGGGTGCGCACCTTGATGCGCACGCCTTGGCTGGGCTGCGCACCTTGGTGGGCGCCATGGTGCGCACCTTTCGTGCGCTCCAAGGTGCGCACGAAGTCGGAGCTCGGTTTGCCCCGGGTGCGCACCTTGGTGGGCGCCATGGTGCACTCCGAGGTGCCCAAGATTGGTGCGCACCAAGGAGCGCTCCGAAGTGCGCTCCAAGGTGCGCGCGAAGTCGAAAGTTGGGTTAATTGTCCGGTTTGCCTCGGGTGCGCACCTTGCGTGCACCTTCGCCAGGGTGGGCTGGGCTGCGCACACCTTGGCACCCGCGTTTCCTTCATTTTAAATTTTTTTTTTTTACAATCTCTCAAGTGGGAAATTCTATAATCTCAACTTTTTTTGCCTTTTCAGGAAACTTTTGAATGGAGCGCATCATTGGTGCGCTCCGAAGTGTGCTCCAAAGCTCTCTCCAGCTGCGTGCACCTGCCCCGGCCGCGCACCCGGCCCCGCCCAGCTTCGCTCACCTGTCCCGGGCGTCTGGTGCGGAACCTTAGAGTAAGAAACATCACCGTGCACCTTGGCCAACGTGCGCGACTCGACCGAGCGCGCACTGGCCGAGGTGCACACCGATTTCACCTGGGTGCGCGCGCAGCACCTCGGGCGCACCGGGGTGCGCGCACAACGCCCGGGTTGCACCGTGGCCTGTGTGCTCGGGGCGCCTCGGGTGCGCGCTCGGTGTCGCCCCCGCGCGCGCGGTAGTGCGGGCAGCGCACCCCGGCCCGGCCCGGCCCCGACGAGAACGCAAACGGGCAAAAGGTTTATTCAAATAGCATTGCGACGCCCGGCGAAAAACTAAAAAAGGGTGCAACACCGGGACTTCCCGGGAGGTCACCCATCCCAGTACTACTCCGGCCCAAGCGCGCTTAACTGCGGAGTTCTGATGGGATCCGGTGCACTAACGCTGGTATGATCGCACCCGTTATGAGCTTGTCGCAGTGTGTACTTAGCAAACCGCGACCCACGTGCGAATCCACCCCGGCCACCCACCCCCGTCGAGGTGCACACCCTCCCTCGCGAAGTGCGCCCCGTTCGCCAAGTGTGAGCCCTGCCCGGGTGCGCGCACCTTGCTAGGGCGTCGGGTGTGCACCCGGCCCGGCCTACGTGCGTGCACCTGGAGGGGGCGTCGTGTGCGTGCAGTGTCCCGTCTGCAACGCGGTGCCCACACACCACCTCGGGCGCAACGACCTGCGCTCACATGTGGGCCGAGTGCACCTTGGTGCATGTTCGGGGCGCCTCGGGTGCACGCTCGATCTTGCCCCGGTGCACCAAGGCGCTCGGTTTGCCCCGGGTGCGCACTTGGTGCAAGGTGGGCACCCAAAATAGGGATCAAGCACCAAAACACAAGTTTCGGGATGCAAAATGGGACCCAAGGACCACAAATGCGTTCCAAGACCCATGATGGGTCCACGAGAACAAAAATGTGTTCCGAGACTTAATAAACAAATATTGGGTTTTAGGAGAAGAAACATGCTCTGATGCCCAAAACGAGAATCGACCCCGAAAAGGCCACAGGCCAAAAGTGGGATGCGAGACAAAAAAAAATGGGACCCGAGGACCAAAATTGGGTTCCCAGGTCGAAGACAGGGCAACCGGACAAGAAACGACCTCTAAGGCTCGAAATGAGTCCCGACGACTAAAACTTGACAAGAAGCACCCATCAGGCACCCAACTCGACACCCATGGGATGCCGACCCACCCGGGCTTCCACCTAGCACACCTTGGCACCCACCCACCCTCGCACCCAACCTCGCACCCAACTTAGCACCTTTGAACCCACATTGGCACTCACCCTGACCCTGGCACCTTGGAACCCACATTGGCACTCACCTTGACCCTGGCACCCACCTTTGCACTCACCTTGGGACCCACCCTGGCTCCCACCTCGGCACCCACCCAGACACCCACCTTGGTTCCTTGGCACCCACCTTGGATCCTTGGCACCCACCCCGACACCCACCTTGGCACGCAACTTGGCTACTTGCCACCCACCTTGGCTCCTTGACGCCCACCCCGACAACCACCCCGTGACCTACCCTGGCTAGGGTTGGTGCACACCCACCCTGGTGCCCACCTTGGCACCCACCCTATGACCCACCTTGGCACGCACCTTAGTACCCACCCCGTTACCCACCCTAGGACCCACCCCGTGACCCACCTTGGCCAGGGTGGGTGCCTTGGTGCGCACAACTTGCCTGGGCTGCACACCAGGGCGGGCTCAAGATGGCACCCGCGTTCCGTTTTTTTCACTATCTTTCAAAACGGAAATTTTAAAATCTCATTTTTTTCTTTTTTTTGCCTTTTCTGGAAATTAGTGAAGGCAGCGCATCAAAGGTGCGCAATGCTGGTGCGAACCCGGGAGCGCTCCGATGTGTGCTCCAAGGTGCGGCGTGCACGAAGTCCGAGCCCGGTTTGCCCCGGGTGCGCACCTCGCGTGCACCTTCGCCGGGGTGAGCACCTTGGCTGGGTTGCGCGCCCTGGTGCGTACCAAGGAGCGCTCTGAAGTGTGCTCCAAGGTGCGGCGTGCACGAAGTCGGAGCCCGGTTTGCCCCGGGTGTGCACCTCGGGTGCGCACCTCGCGTGCACCTTCGCTGCGGTGGGCACCTTGGCTGGGTTGCGCGCCTTGGTGGGCACCATGCAGTGCACGAAGTCGGAGCCCGGTTTGCCCCGGGCGCGCACCTCCGCCAGGGTGGGCACCTTGGTGCGCACAACTTGCCTGGGCTGCGCATCAGGAAGGGCTCAAGATGGCACCCGCGTTCCGTTTTTTTCACTATCTTTCAGAACGGAAATTTTAAAATATCGTTTTTTTTTGCCTTTTCTGGAAATTAGTGAAGGCAGCGCATCAAAGGTGCGCAACGCTGGTGCGAACCTGGGAGCGCTCCGATGTGTGCTCCAAGGTGCGGCGTGCACGAAGTCGGAGCCCGGTTTGCCTCGGGTGCGCCCTGGTGGGCACCATGGTGCGCACCAAGGAGCGCTCCGAAGTGTGCTCCAAGGTGCGGCCTGCACGAAGTCGGAGCCCGGTTTGCCCCGGGTGTGCACCTCGGGTGGGCACCTTGGTGCGCATGCCTTGCCTGGGCTGCGCACCAGGGCGGGCTCAAGATGGCACCCGCGTTCCTTTTTTTTCACTATCTTTCAAAACGGAAATTTTAAAATCTCATTTTTTTTTGCCTTTTTCTGGAAATTAGTGAAGGCAGCGCATCAAAGGTGCGCACCTCGCTGCCCACCACGGTGCGCAACGCCGGTGGGCACCCGGGAGTGCTTCGAAGTGTGCTCCAAGGTGCTGCGTGCACGTTGTCGGAGCCCGGTTTGCCCCGGGTGCGCACCTCGCGTGCACCTTCGTCGGGGTGGGCACCTTGGCTTGGTTTGCCCCGGCTGCGCTCCGAAGCGGGGTTATTGGAGCGCCGCCTCTTTTTTTGTCGGAGCGTTTGGTGGGGTTTCTCGCATTGGCTCTTCCGAGGCCCGGTTGCCACCCTGGCGCGCACGAAGTCGGAAGTAGGGTTAATTGCCCGGGTGCGCACCTTTGCCAGGGTGGCACCTTACCTGGGCTGCGCACCAGGGCGGGCTCAAGATGGCACGCGCGTTCCGTTTTTTTCACTATCTTTCAAAACGGAAATTTTAAAATCTCCTTTTTTTTTTGCCTTTTCTGGAAATTAGTGAAGGCAGCGCATCAAAGGTGCGCACCTCGCTGCCCACCTTGGTGTGCTCTGAGGTGCGCACCCGGGAGCGCTACGAAGTGTGCTCCAAGGTGCGGCGTGCACGTTGTCGGAGCCCGGTTTGCCCCGGGTGCGCACCTCGCCTGCACCTTGGCCGGGGTGGGCACCTTGGCTGGGTTTGCCCAGGGTGCGCTCCGAAGCGGGGTTACTGGAGCGCCCCCTCTTTTTTTGTCAGAGAGTTTGGTGGGGTTTCTCGCATTGGCTCTTCCCAGGCCCGGTTGTTGGGTGCGCTCCCACCCTGGCGCGCGCGAAGTTGGAAGTTGGGTTAATTGCCCGGGCGCGCACCTTCGCCAGGGTGGGCACCTTGGTGCGCAAACCTTGGCTGGGCTGCGCACCAGGGCGGGCTCAAGATGGCACCAGCATTCCCTTTTTCTCACTATCTTTCAAAACGGAAATTTTAAAATCTCGTTTTTTTTTTGCCTTTTATGGAAATTAGTGAAGGCATCGCATCAAAGGTGCGCACCTCGCTGCCCACCTTGGTGTGCTCCGAGGTGCCCACCACGGTGCGCAACGCCGGTGCGAACCCGGGAGCGCCCCGATGTGTGCTCCAAGGTGCGGCGTGCACGAAGTCGGACCCCGGTTTGCCCCGGGTGCGCACCTCGCGTGCACCTTGGTGCGCACACCTTGGCTGGGTTGCGCGGCCTGGTGGGCACCATGGTGCGCACCAAGGAGCGCTCCGAAGTGTGCTCCAAGGTGCGGCGTGCACGAAGTCGGAGCCCGGTTTGCCCCGGGTGCGCACCTTCGCCGCGGTGGGCACCATGGCGTGCACGAAGTCGGAGCCCGGTTTGCCCCGGGTGCGCACCTCGCGTGCACCTTCGCCGGGGTGGGCACCTCGGCTGGGTTGCGCGCCCTGGTGCGCACCAAGGAGCGCTCTGAAGTGTGCTCCAAGGTGCGGCGTGCACGAAGTCGGAGCCCGGTTTGCCCCGGGTGTGCACCTCGCGTGCGCACCTCGCGTGCACCTTCGCTGCGGTGGGCACCTTGGCTGGGTTGCGCGCCTTGGTGGGCACCATGCAGTGCACGAAGTCGGAGCCCGGATTGCCCCGGGCGCGCACCTCCGCCAGGGTGGGCACCTTGGTGCGCACAACTTGCCTGGGGTGCGCACCAGGAAGGGCTCAAGATGGCACCCGCGTTCCGTTTTTTTCACTATCTTTCAGAACGGAAATTTTAAAATCTCGTTTTTTTTTGCCTTTTCTGGAAATTAGTGAAGGCAGCGCATCAAAGGTGCGCAACGCTGGTGCGAACCTGGGAGCGCTCCGATGTGTGCTCCAAGGTGCGGCGTGCACGAAGTCGGACCCCGGTTTGCCCCGGGTGCGCACCTCGCGTGCACCTTGGTGCGCACACCTTGGCTGGGTTGCGCGCCCTGGTGGGCACCATGGTGCGCACCAAGGAGCGCTCCGAAGTGTGCTCCAAGGTGCGGCGTGCACGAAGTCGGAGCCCGGTTTGCCCCGGGTGCGCACCTCGCGTGCACCTTCGCCGCGGTGGGCACCATGGCGTGCACGAAGTCGGAGCCCGGTTTGCCCCGGGTGCGCACCTCGCGTGCACCTTCGCCGGGGTGGGCACCTTGGTGTGCAGACCTTGGCTGGGTTGCGCGCCCTGGTGGGCACCATGGTGCGCACCAAGGAGCGCTCCGAAGTGTGCTCCAAGGTGCGGCCTGCACGAAGTCGGAGCCCGGTTTGCCCCGGGTGTGCACCTCGGGTGGGCACCTTGGTGCGCATGCCTTGCCTGGGCTGCGCACCAGGGCGGGCTCAAGATGGCACCCGCGTTCCTTTTTTTTCACTATCTTTCAAAATGGAAATTTTAAAATCTCATTTTTTTTTGCCTTTTTCTGGAAATTAGTGAAGGCAGCGCATCAAAGGTGCGCACCTCGCTGCCCACCACGGTGCGCAACGCCGGTGGGCACCCGGGAGTGCTTCGAAGTGTGCTCCAAGGTGCTGCGTGCACGTTGTCGGAGCCCGGTTTGCCCCGGGTGCGCACCTCGCGTGCACCTTCGTCGGGGTGGGCACCTTGGCTGGGTTTGCCCCGGCTGCGCTCCGAAGCGGGGTTATTGGAGCGCCGCCTCTTTTTTTGTCGGAGCGTTTGGTGGGGTTTCTCGCATTGGCTCTTCCGAGGCCCGGTTGCCACCCTGGCGCGCACGAAGTCGGAAGTAGGGTTAATTGCCCGGGTGCGCACCTTTGCCAGGGTGGGCACCTTACCTGGGCTGCGCACCAGGGCGGGCTCAAGATGGCACGCGCGTTCCGTTTTTTTCACTATCTTTCAAAACGGAAATTTTAAAATCTCCTTTTTTTTTTGCCTTTTCTGGAAATTAGTGAAGGCAGCGCATCAAAGGTGCGCACCTCGCTGCCCACCTTGGTGTGCTCTGAGGTGCGCACCCGGGAGCGCTACGAAGTGTGCTCCAAGGTGCGGCGTGCACGTTGTCGGAGCCCGGTTTGCCCCGGGTGCGCACCTCGCCTGCACCTTGGCCGGGGTGGGCACCTTGGCTGGGTTTGCCCAGGGTGCGCTCCGAAGCGGGGTTACTGGAGCGCCCCCTCTTTTTTTGTCAGAGCGTTTGGTGGGGTTTCTCGCATTGGCTCTTCCCAGGCCCGGTTGTTGGGTGCGCTCCCACCCTGGCGCGCGCGAAGTTGGAAGTTGGGTTAATTGCCCGGGCGCGCACCTTCGCCAGGGTGGGCACCTTGGTGCGCACACCTTGGCTGGGCTGCGCACCAGGGCGGGCTCAAGATGGCACTAGCATTCCCTTTTTCTCACTATCTTTCAAAACGGAAATTTTAAAATCTCGTTTTTTTTTTGCCTTTTATGGAAATTAGTGAAGGCATCGCATCAAAGGTGCGCACCTCGCTGCCCACCTTGGTGTGCTCCGAGGTGCCCACCACGGTGCGCAACGCCGGTGCGAACCCGGGAGCGCCCCGATGTGTGCTCCAAGGTGCGGCGTGCACGAAGTCGGACCCCGGTTTGCCCCGGGTGCGCACCTCGCGTGCACCTTGGTGCGCACACCTTGGCTGGGTTGCGCGGCCTGGTGGGCACCATGGTGCGCACCAAGGAGCGCTCCGAAGTGTGCTCCAAGGTGCGGCGTGCACGAAGTCGGAGCCCGGTTTGCCCCGGGTACGCACCTCGCGTGCACCTTCGCCGGGGTGGGCACCTCGGCTGGGTTGCGCGCCCTGGTGCGCACCAAGGAGCGCTCCGAAGTGTGCTCCAAGGTGCGGCGTGCACGAAGTCGGAGCCCGGTTTGCCCCGGGTGCGCACCTTCGCCGCGGTGCGCACCATGGCGTGCACGAAGTCGGAGCCCGGTTTGCCCCGGGTGCGCACCTCGCGTGCACCTTCGGCGGGGTTGCGCGCCCTGGTGGGCACCATGGTGCGCACCAAGGAGCGCTCCGAAGTGTGCTCCAAGGTGCGGCGTGCACGAAGTCGGAGCCCGGTTTGCCCCGGGTGCGCACCTCGCGTGCACCTTCGGCGGGGTTGCGCGCCCTGGTGGGCACCATGGTGCGCACCAAGGAGCGCTCCGAAGTGTGCTCCAAGGTGCGGCGTGCACGAAGTCGGAGCCCGGTTTGCCCCGGGTGCGCACCTCGCGTGCACCTTCGCCGCGGTGGGCACCATGGCGTGCACGAAGTCGGAGCCCGGTTTGCCCCGGGTGCGCACCTCGCGTGCACCTTCGCCGGGGTGGGCACCTCGGCTGGGTTGCGCGCCCTGGTGCGCACCAAGGAGCGCTCCGAAGTGTGCTCCAAGGTGCGGCGTGCACGAAGTCGGAGCCCGGTTTGCCCCGGGTGCGCACCTCGCGTGCACCTTCGCCAGGGTGGGCACCTCGGTGCGCACACCTTCTCAATGTTTTCTTGCCTTTTCTGGAAATTGGTGAAGGCAGCGCATCAAAGGTGCGCACCTCGGTGTGCTCCGAGGTGCGAACCCGAGAGCGCTCCGAGGTGCCCACGAAGTCGAAAGTCGGGTTAATTGCATTGTTTTCCCCGGGTGCGCTCCGAGGTGCGCAACATCGGCGCGCACCAAGGAGGGCTCCGAAGTGTGCTCCAAGGTGCGCACGATGGCGTGCACCTCTGGTGCGCACGATTCGGAGCTCGGTTTGACCGGGGTGCGCACACCTTGGCTGGGTTGCGCACCTTTTGTGCGCTCCAAGGTGCGCACGAAGTCGGAGCTCAGTTTGCCCCGGGTGCGCACCTTCGCCAGGGTGCGCACCTTGATGCGCACGCCTTGGCTGGGCTGCGCACCTTGGTGGGCGCCATGGTGCGCACCTTTCGTGCGCTCCAAGGTGCGCACGAAGTCGGAGCTCGGTTTGCCCCGGGTGCGCACCTTGGTGGGCGCCATGGTGCACTCCGAGGTGCCCAAGATTGGTGCGCACCAAGGAGCGCTTCGAAGTGCGCTCCAAGGTGCGCGCGAAGTCGAAAGTTGGGTTAATTGTCCGGTTTGCCTCGGGTGCGCACCTTGCGTGCACCTTCGCCAGGGTGGGCGCCTTGGTGCGCACACCTTGGCTGGGCTGCGCACACCTTGGCACCCGCGTTTCCTTCATTTTAAATTTTTTTTTTTTACAATCTCTCAAGTGGGAAATTCTATAATCTCAACTTTTTTTGCCTTTTCAGGAAACTTTTGAATGGAGCGCATCATTGGTGCGCTCCGAAGTGTGCTCCAAAGCTCTCTCCAGCTGCGTGCACCTGCCCCGGCCGCGCACCCGGCCCCGCCCAGCTTCGCTCACCTGTCCCGGGCGTCTGGTGCGGAACCTTAGAGTAAGAAACATCACCGTGCACCTTGGCCAACGTGCGCGACTCGACCGAGCGCGCACTGGCCGAGGTGCACACCGATTTCACCTGGGTGCGCGCGCAGCACCTCGGGCGCACCGGGGTGCGCGCACAACGCCCGGGTTGCACCGTGGCCTGTGTGCTCGGGGTGCCTCGGGTGCGCGCTCGGTGTCGCCCCCCGCGCGCGCGGTAGTGCGGGCAGCGCACCCCGGCCCGGCCCGGCCCCGACGAGAACGCAAACGGGCAAAAGGTTTATTCAAATAGCATTGCGACGCCCGGCGAAAAACTAAAAAAGGGTGCAACACCGGGACTTCCCGGGAGGTCACCCATCCCAGTACTACTCCGGCCCAAGCGCGCTTAACTGCGGAGTTCTGATGGGATCCGGTGCACTAATGCTGGTATGATCGCACCCGTTATGAGCTTGTCGCAGTGTGTACTTAGCAAACCGCGACCCACGTGCGAATCCACCCCGGCCACCCACCCCCGTCGAGGTGCACACCCTCCCTCGCGAAGTGCGCCCCGTTCGCCAAGTGTGAGCCCTGCCCGGGTGCGCGCACCTTGCTAGGGCGTCGGGTGTGCACCCGGCCCGGCCTACGTGCGTGCACCTGGAGGGGGCGTCGTGTGCGTGCAGTGTCCCGTCTGCAACGCGGTGCCCACACACCACCTCGGGCGCAACGACCTGCGCTCACATGTGGGCCGAGTGCACCTTGGTGCATGTTCGGGGCGCCTCGGGTGCACGCTCGATCTTGCCCCGGTGCACCAAGGCGCTCGGTTTGCCCCGGGTGCGCACTTGGTGCAAGGTGGGCACCCAAAATAGGGATCAAGCACCAAAACACAAGTTTCGGGATGCAAAATGGGACCCAAGGACCACAAATGCGTTCCAAGACCCATGATGGGTCCACGAGAACAAAAATGTGTTCCGAGACTTAATAAACAAATATTGGGTTTTAGGAGAAGAAACATGCTCTGATGCCCAAAACGAGAATCGACCCCGAAAAGGCCACAGGCCAAAAGTGGGATGCGAGACAAAAAAAAATGGGACCCGAGGACCAAAATTGGGTTCCCAGGTCGAAGACAGGGCAACCGGACAAGAAACGACCTCTAAGGCTCGAAATGAGTCCCGACGACTAAAACTTGACAAGAAGCACCCATCAGGCACCCAACTCGACACCCATGGGATGCCGACCCACCCGGGCTTCCACCTAGCACACCTTGGCACCCACCCACCCTCGCACCCAACCTCGCACCCAACTTAGCACCTTTGAACCCACATTGGCACTCACCCTGACCCTGGCACCTTGGAACCCACATTGGCACTCACCTTGACCCTGGCACCCACCTTTGCACTCACCTTGGGACCCACCCTGGCTCCCACCTCGGCACCCACCCAGACACCCACCTTGGTTCCTTGGCACCCACCTTGGATCCTTGGCACCCACCCCGACACCCACCTTGGCACGCAACTTGGCTACTTGCCACCCACCTTGGCTCCTTGACGCCCACCCCGACAACCACCCCGTGACCTACCCTGGCTAGGGTTGGTGCACACCCACCCTGGTGCCCACCTTGGCACCCACCCTATGACCCACCTTGGCACGCACCTTAGTACCCACCCCGTTACCCACCCTAGGACCCACCCCGTGACCCACCTTGGCCAGGGTGGGTGCACCCACCCTGGTGCCCACCTTGGCACCCACCCATCCTAGCACCCAGCCTGTGACCGGGCTTGGAACCCAACCTTGCACCCGCACCCGTCTTGGCCAGTGTGGGTGCGCACCCATCCTGGCACCCACGTTGTGACACACCCTTTAACCCACGCACCCTAGCACCCACGTTGGCACCCACCTTGGAACCCAACCTAGCAACTTGGCACCCACCCCGTGACCCACCTTGGCATCCACCATAGCAGTCGCCGACTTGGCACCCACCTCGGCACCCACCTTGACACTTGTGGACCCACCTTGCCACTCACCCTAGCATCGACCCATCCTAGCACCCACCCTGGCACCTTTGCACCCTAGCACTCACCCATCCTAGCACCTAACCTGTGACCCACCTTGACACTCACCCTCGCACCCACCTTGGAACCCAACCTAGCACCCACCCACCCTGACACCAACCCTAGCACCTACCCACCCTTGCACCCACCCTGTGACCCATCTTGGCACCCACCCATCCTACCACTCAACCTATCACCCACCTTCTCACCCACCTTGGCATCCACCTTAGCACCCACCCACACTGGCACCTTGGCACCCACCTCGGGCAAGGTGGGTGCACACCCACCCTGGCACCCAATTTAGAACCCACCGAGCATGTTACCCACCTTGGCACCCACATTGCAGCCCACCCTAGTACCCACCCTATGACCCACATTGGCATCCACACCCTAGCACCCAGGCACCTCGACACCCGCCTTGACACCCACCCTAGCACTGAACCTGTGACCCACCTTGGAACTCACCCTAGAACCCACCCACCCTGTGAACCACCTTGGCATCCACCTTAGCACCCACCCACCTTGGCACCCACTCTAGCACTCACCCATCCTAACACCCAACTTGTTACCCACCTTGGCACCCGCCCTCGCGTCCACCTTGAAACCCACCCTAGCACCCACCCACGCAGGAGCCCACCTTGGCACCCAACCTAACACCCACGCATCCTGGCACCCAACTTGTGACCCACCTTGGAACCCACCCTAGTACCCACCTTTGAACCCACTATATCACCAACCCACCTTGGCACCCACCCTATGACCCTCTTTGGAATCCACCCTAGCACGCACCCACCCTGGCACCCACCATGGAGCGCACCCTAGCACCCACCCACCTCGGCACGCACCTCAACACCCACCTTGGTGTGCGCACTGCGCCAACCTCTCAAAGACCCTATGTGGTGCGCTCCAAAGTGTACACCTTTGGTGCGCTCCAAGGTGCGCACCTTTGGTGCACACCGAGGTGCACACCAAAGTGTGCACCGAGGTGAGCACCAAAGTGCACTCCAGGGTGCACACCAAGGCGTGCACCTTTGGTGCGGTCAATGCAAACGAATTCGGAAGTTGGGGTCGATGTCCTAATCGCTGCTGCAGACTACACGTATGAGAATCGGACAAATAGCTTTATATAGGGGAGGTGTTGCGTTTGATGGGTCGACTCCCCTGGTTGTGTGCACTGCACCAACTTCAAAGACCCTGTCTTGTTTAAGAAGTCAAAAGTTGGGGTGGATGTCCTAATCATTGCTGCAGTCTACGCATGTATGAGAATCAGACAAATAGCTTATATAGGGGAGGTGTTGCATTCGGTGGGTTGACTCCCCTGGTTGTGCGCACTGCGCCAACCTCAAAGACCCCGCATAGCAGAAGAAGTCGGAAGTCGGATTTTGGTGAGCACCAAGGCGTGCACCTTTGGTGCGGTCAACGCAGACGAATTCAGAAGTTGGGGTGGATGTCCTAATCGTTGTTGCAGGCTACACATGTATGAGAATCAGACAAATAGCTTATATAGGGGAGGTGTTGGGTTTGATGGGTCAACTCCCTTGGTTGTGCGCATTACGCCAACCTCAAAGACCTTGTTTTCGTTAAGAAGTCAAAAGTTGGGGTCAATGTCCTAATGGCTCCTGCAGGCTACACATGTATGAGAATCGGACAAATAGCTTATATAGGGGAGGTGTTGGGTTTGATGGGTCGACTCCCCTGGTTGTGCGCATTACGTCAACCTCAAAGACCTTGTTTTCGTTAAGAAGTCAAAAGTTGGGGTCGATGTCCTAATTGCTCCTGTAGACTACACATGTATGAGAATCAGACAAATAGCTTATATAGGGGAGGTGTTGGGTTTGATGGGTTGACTCCCCTAGTTGTTCGCATTACACCAACCTCAAAGACCTTGTTTTCGTTTAGAAGCCGAAAGTTGGGGTCGATGTCCTAATTGCTCCTGCAGGCTACGCATGTATGAGAATCAGACAAATAGCTTATATAGGGGAGGTGTTGGGTTTGATGGGTCGACTCCCCTGGTTGTGCGCATTGCGCCAACCTCAAAGACCCTGCATTGCGGATGAAGTCGAAAGTCAGAGTTTGGTGTGCTACAAGGTGTGGTCGAAGGTGCTCACCTAGGTGTGCACCTTTGGAGCACAGGAAAAGTGCCCTCCAAAAGTGCGCACCTTTGGAGTGCACAAAAGTGCCCTCCAAAAGTGCGCACCTTTGGAGCGCAGAAAAGTGCCCTCCAAAAAGTGCCCTCCAAAAGTGCGCACCTTTGGAGCGCAGAAAAGTGCCCTCCAAAAAGTGCCCTCCAAAAGTGCGCACCTTTGGAGCGCAGAAAAGTGCCCTCCAAAAAGTGCCCTCCAAAAGTGCGCACCTTTGGAGCGCAGAAAAGTGCCCTCCAAAAGTGCGCACCTTTGGAGCGCAGAAAAGTGCCCTCCAAAAAGTGCCCTCCAAAAGTGCGCACCTTTGGAGCGCAGAAAAGTGCCCTCCAAAAAGTGCCCTCCAAAAGTGCGCACCTTTGGAGCGCAGAAAAGTGCCCTCCAAAAAGTGCCCTCCAAAAGTGCGCACCTTTGGAGCGCAGAAAAGTGCCCTCCAAAAAGTGCCCTCCAAAAGTGCGCACCTTTGGAGCGCAGAAAAGTGCCCTCCAAAAAGTGCCCTCCAAAAGTGCGCACCTTTGGAGCGCAGAAAAGTGCCCTCCAAAAGTGCGCACCTTTGGAGCGCACAAAAGTGCCCTCCAAAAGTGCGCACTTTTGGTGCGCACCAAGGCGCTGGTTCGGTCGTTGCAGGCGAGTTCGGAAGTTGGGGTCGATGTCCTGAGCGGAGGTGCAAACTACACAGGTGTCGGAATCGGACAAATAGCTTATATAGGGGAGGTGTATGCTTCGATGGGTCGACTCCCCAGGTTGAGCGCACCGCGCCAACCTCAAAGACCCTACGGTATGGATGAAGTCGGAAGTTGGGTCCGATGACCAATTCGATTAGTAGGTATGCTCATGAGGTCGGAATTTGGGTCCGATGACCTGCCATGTGCAGGAAGGCGAATGTTGACACTGTGCGTTGCAAGGTGCACACCAAGGCGCTGGTGCGGTCTTTTTAGTCGAGTTCGGAAGTTGGGGTCGATGTCCTGATCGGAGGTGCAAGCTACACAGGTGTGGGAATCGGACAAATAGCTTATATAGGGGAGGTGTATGCTTCGTTGGGTCGACTCCCCGGGTTGAGCGCACCGCGCCAACCTCAAAGACCCTACGGTATGGATGAAGTCGGAAGTTGGGTCCGATGACCGATTCGATATGTAGGCATACTCGCGAGGTCGGAATTTGGGTCCGATGACCTGCCACGTGCAGGAAGGCGAATGTTGGCACTGTGCGTTGCAAGGTGCGCACCAAGGCGCTGGTTCGGTCGTTGGAGGCGAGTTCGGAAGTTGGGGTCGATGTCTTGATCGGAGGTGCAAACTACACAGGTGTGGGAATCGGACAAATAGCTTATATAGGGGAGGTGTATGCTTCGTTGGGTCGACTCCCCGGGTTGAGCGCACCGCGCCAACCTCAAAGACCCTACGGTATGGATGAAGTCGGAAGTTGGGTCCGATGACCGATTCGATATGTAGGCATACTCGCGAGGTCGGAATTTGGGTCCGATGACCTGCCATGTGCAGGAAGGCGAATGTTGGGACTGTGCGTCGCAAGGTGCGCACCAAGGCGCTGGTGCCGTCGTTGCAGTCGAGTTCGGAAGTTGGGGTCGATGTCCTGGTCAGAGGTGCAAACTACACAGGTGTGGGAATCGGACAAATAGCTTATATAGGGGAGGTGTATGCTTCGATGGGTCGACTCCCTGGGTTGAGCGCACCGCGCCAACCTCAAAGACCCTACAGTATGGATGAAGTCGGAAGTTGGGTCCGATGACCGATTCGATACGTAGGCATATTGGCGAGGTCTGAATTTGTGTCCGATGACCTGCCATGCGCAGGAAGGCGGAATTTGGGTCCGATGACCGAGTTGATGGCGTGCCATGCGCAGAAAGGCGGAATTTGGGTCCGATGACCGAGTTGATGTTGATGGCCCGCCATGCACAGGAAGGCGGAATTTGGGTCCGATGACCGATTTGAAGGCGTGCCATACGCAAAAAGGCGGAGTTTGGGTCCGATGACCGAGTTGATATTGATGGCCCGCCATGCGCAGGAAGGCGGAATTTGGGTCCGATGACCTGACATACGCATGGAGTCCGACTCGGGGGCCGATGTTCGATTCGATGACTTGCATTGTGGGTAAAGTCGGAAGTTGTGGTCTTTGACCCGATTCGATGACCAGACTTCGGCTGCTTGAGAATCGGACAAATAACTTATATAGGGGAGGTAGTGTTCTCGAGCATCCTCCCCCCGTGCCCGTTTATGTCGATTGATGCTGGTGCTCGACTGGTTGGAGCGCTCGGATGCAAAAATCTTGCACCAGGATTTATCGATTGTGATGGACACGGCAAGTCTCCTGATTGCTATGCAGGAGCTCATCGTGAATCTCTATGCGGCCTTGGTATGGACTCGACCTGCGGAATGGTTCGGCAATGGTAGTCGCTCCAACACGTCCTTGCAATGGCCACAGAGGTGATTCGACTAGAGCTCCAGTCTAGCTTTTGGGTTGCTTGGCGGACTGGTATAGCCGCGATCGAGTTCCGGCCATGAACGTTTTAGATAGCTCTTGGGCTTTCTGGGACGGAAGTCGGAAGTTTGGGCTGTTGTCCGATTTGATGACCATTCTTCGGATGTGTGAGAATCGGACAAATAACTTATATAGGGGACTGTGTTGTCTCACGCAGCCCCCTCCGTGCCCCTCTATCTCGACCGATGTTGGTGCTTGAAAGGGTTGGGATCGCTCGGATTTATAAACGTGCACCACCATTTGTCGAGTGTGAGGGACGCGGCAGGTCTCCTAAATGCTATGCGGGCGCTCTCTGAGAATCTCTATCCGGCCTCGACACAGACTAGTCTTGCTGAATGGTTTGGCACTGGTAGTCGATCCAACACGTCGTTGTTGTGGCCGCCTAGGCGATTCGATTCGAGCCCCCGTCTAGCTTTTGGGTTGCTTGGCGGATTTTGCCCTATCCGCAAGTGAGCTCGGTCCCTAAACGTTCGAGAAACCCGATTGCTATGCGCCGACTCTCTTTCTTGCGAGCCTCCATCTAGCTTTTGGGTCTCTACGGAACGGAAGTCGGAATCTGGGACCGTTGTTTGATTCGACGAGGCAGACTACGGTTGTGCGAGAATCGGACAAATAACTTATATAGGGGAGGTGTTGACTGGAGCATTCTCCCCCGTGCCCCTCTAACTCGACCAATGCTGGCGCTCGAACGGTGGTAGCGCTCGGATTTTCATTGAGCGCCAGCATTGGTCGATTTAGAGGGGCATGCGAGATTCCCGAATGCTATGCGAGGGCTCTAACGGAAATGTCTATTGGTTTCGGTATGGATGCAATTGCGAGTGGTTCGGCAAAGGTAGTCGTTCCGATGCGTCCATGTCGTGGCCAAATCGATAATTCGATTTGAGCCCTCGTATAGCATTTGGGTCTCTCGATGTGATTCCGCATTCCAGTCCCTTTGGGCACTGCTTGAGCCGCATCCCAGGGGGTTCCCTTCCCAATAATCTGCCTCGCAACCCGATTGCTATGCGGTGAGGCTCCTCGGCCGCCTCGGAACTATCTGTGTATCAGACGCATCGCGGGATAAGGGGTTGGCAACGGTAGTCGCCCCAAGCGCGTCCGATGCTTGGACCATTCCGAGGCGGCCCTGAAGCCTCTTCCGTCTAGCCGTTGGGTCCTTCTCGCCGCATCCCTCGCCTCGCACCCCGATTGCTATGCGGTGAGGCTCCTCGGCCGCCTCGGAACTATCTGTGTATCGGACGCGTCGCGGGATAAGGGGTTGTCACTGGTAGTCGCCCCAAGCGCGTCCGATGCTTGGACCATTCCGAGGCGGCCCTGAAGCCTCTTCCGTCTAGCCGTTGGGTCCTTCTCGCCGCATCCCTCGCCTCGCACCCCGATTGCTATGCGGTGAGGCTCCTCGGCCGCCTCGGAACTATCTGTGTATCGGACGCGTCGCGGGATAAGGGGTTGTCATTGGTAGTCGCCCCAAGCGCGTCCGATGCTTGGACCATTCCGAGGCGGCCCTGAAGCCTCTTCCGTCTAGCCGTTGGGTCCTTCTCGCCGCATCCCTCGCCTCGCACCCCGATTGCTATGCGGTGAGGCTCCTCGGCCGCCTCGGAACTATCTGTGTATCGGACGCGTCGCGGGATAAGGGGTTGTCACTGGTAGTCGCCCCAAGCGCGTCCGATGCTTGGACC
Organism: Cryptomeria japonica; assembly: GCF_030272615.1. NCBI lineage: Eukaryota > Viridiplantae > Streptophyta > Pinopsida > Cupressales > Cupressaceae > Cryptomeria > Cryptomeria japonica. Next base: position 446,734 of record NW_026728926.1, read on the forward strand.
ATTCCGAGGCGGCCCTGAAGCCTCTTCCGTCTAGCCGTTGGGTCCTTCTCGCCGCATCCCTCGCCTCGCACCCCGATTGCTATGCGGTGAGGCTCCTCGGCCGCCTCGGAACTATCTGTGTATCGGACGCGTCGCGGGATAAGGGGTTGTCACTGGTAGTCGCCCCAAGCGCGTTCGATGCTTGGACCATTCCGAGGCGGCCCTGAAGCCTCTTCCGTCTAGCCGTTGGGTCCTTCTCGCCGCATCCCTCGCCTCGCACCCCGATTGCTATGCGGTGAGGCTCCTCGGCCGCCTTGGAACTATCTGTGTATCGGACGCGTCGCGGGATAAGGGGTTGTCACTGGTAGTCGCCCCAAGCGCGTCCGATGCTTAGACCATTCCGAGGCGGACCCGAAGCCTCTTCCGTCTAGCCGTTGGGTCCTTCTCGCCGCATCCTTCGCCTCGCACCCCGATTGCTATGCGGTGAGGCTCCTCGGCCGCCTCGGAACTATCTGTGTATCGGACGCGTCGCGGGATAAGGGGTTGTCACTGGTAGTCGCCCCAAGCGCGTCCGATGCTTGGACCATTCCGAGGCGGACCCGAAGCCTCTTCCGTCTAGCCGTTGGGTCCTTCTCGCCGCATCCCTCGCCTCGCACCCCGATTGCTATGCGGTGAGGCTCCTCGGCCGCCTTGGAACTATCTGTGTATCGGACGCGTCGCGGGATAAGGGGTTGTCACTGGTAGTCGCCCCAAGCGCGTCCGATGCTTGGACCATTCCGAGGCGGACCCGAAGCCTCTTCCGTCTAGCCGTTGGGTCCTTCTCGCCGCATCCCTCGCCTCGCACCCCGATTGCTATGCGGTGAGGCTCCTCGGCCGCCTTGGAACTATCTGTGTATCGGACGCGTCGCGGGATAAGGGGTTGTCACTGGTAGTCGCCCCAAGCGCGTCCGATGCTTGGACCATTCCGAGGCGGACCCGAAGCCTCTTCCGTCTAGCCGTTGGGTCCTTCTCGCCGCATCCCTCGCCTCGCACCCCGATTGCTATGCGGTGAGGCTCCTCGGCCGCCTTGGAACTATCTGTGTATCGGACGCGTCGCGGGATAAGGGGTTGTCACTGGTAGTCGCCCCAAGCGCGTCCGATGCTTGGACCATTCCGAGGCGGCCCCGAAGCCTCTTCCGTGTAGCCGTTGGGTCCTTCTCGCCGCATCCCTCGCCTCGCACCCCGATTGCTATGCGGTGAGGCTCCTCGGCCGCCTTGGAACTATCTGTGTATCGGACGCGTCGTGGGATAAGGGGTTGTCACTGGTAGTCGCCCCAAGCGCGTCCGATGCTTGGACCATTCCGAGGCGGCCCCGAAGCCTCTTCCGTGTAGCCGTTGGGTCCTTCTCGCCGCATCCCTCGCCTCGCACCCCGATTGCTATGCGGTGAGGCTCCTCGGCCGCCTTGGAACTATCTGTGTATCGGACGCGTCGCGGGATAAGGGGTTGTCACTGGTAGTCGCCCCAAGCGCGTCCGATGCTTGGACCATTCCGAGGCGGACCTGAAGCCTCTTCCCTCTAGCCGTTGGGGCTTTCTCGCCGCATCCCTCGCCTCGCACCCTGATTGCTATGCTGTGAGGCTCCTCGGCCGCCTTGGAACTATCTGTGTATCGGACGCATCGCGGGATAAGGGGTTGGCAGTGGTAGTCGCCCCAAGCGCATCCGATGCTTGGACCATTCCGAGGCGGCCCTGCAGCCTCTTCCGTCTAGCCGTTGGGGCCATCTCGCCGCATCCCCCACCTCGCACCACGATTGCTATGCGGTGAGGCTCCTTGGCCGCCTCGGAACTATCTGTGTATCGGACGCATCGCGGGATAAGGGGTTGTCACTGGTAGTCGCCCCAAGCGCGTCCGATGCTTGGACTATTCCGAGGCGGCCCTGCAGCCTCTTCCGTCTAGCCGTTGGGGCCATCTCGCTGCATCCCCCACCTCCTCGGCCGCCTCGGAACTATCTGTGTATCGGACGCATCGCGGGATAAGGGGTTGGCAGTGGTAGTCGCCCCAAGCGCGTCCGATGCTTGGACTATTCCGAGGCAGCCCTGCAGCCTCTTCCGTCTAGCCTTTGGGGCCATCTCGCCGCATCCCTCGCCTCGCACCCCGATTGCTATGCGGTGAGGCTCCTCGGCCGCCTGGGAACTATCTTCGTATCGGACGCATCGCGGGATAAGGGGTTGTCACTGGTAGTCGCCCCAAGCGCGTCCGATGCTTGGACTATTCCGAGGCGGCCCTGTGGCCTCTTCCGTCTAGCCGTTGGGGCCATCTCGCCGCATCCCCCACCTCGCACCCCGATTGCTATGCGGTGAGGCTCTTCGGCCGCCTTGGAACTATCTTCGTATCGGACGCATTGCGGGATAAGGGGTTGTCACTGGTAGTGGCCCCAAGCGCGTCCGATGCTTGGACTATTCCGAGGCGGCCCTGCAGCCTCTTCCGTCTAGCCGTTGGGGCCATCTCGCCGCATCCCCCACCTCGCACCCCGATTGCTATGCGGTGAGGCTCCTCGGCCGCCTTGGAACTATCTTCGTATCGGACGCATCGCGGGATAAGGGGTTGTCACTGGTAGTCGCCCCAAGCGCGTCCGATGCTTGGACTATTCCGACGCGGCCCTGTGGCCTCTTCCGTCTAGCCGTTGGGGCCATCTCGCCGCATCCCCCACCTCGCACCCCGATTGCTATGCGGTGAGGCTCCTCGGCCGCCTTGGAACCATCTTCGTATCGGACGCATCGCGGGATAGGGGGCTGTCACTGGTAGTCGCCCCAAGCGTGTCCGATGCTTGGACCATTCCTAGGCGGCCCTGAAGCCTCTTCCGTCTAGCCGTTGGGGCCTTCCCGCCCCATCCCTCGCCTCGCACCCCCGATTGCTATGCGGTGAGGCTCCTCGGCCGCCTTGGAACCATCTGTGTATCGGACGCATCGCGGGATAAGGGGTTGGCACTGGCAGTCGCCCCAAGCGCGTCCGATGCTTGGACCATTCCGAGGTGGCCCTGAAGCCTCTTCCGTCTAGCCGTTGGGGCCTTCCCGCCCCATCCCTCGCCTCGCACCCCGATTGATATGCGGTGAGGCTCCTCGGCCGCCTTGGAACTATCTGTGTATCGGACGCATCGCGGGATAAGGGGTTGGCACTGGTAGTCGTCCCAATCGCATCCGATGCTTGGACCATTCCGAGGCGGCCCTGCAGCCTCTTCCGTTTAGCCGTCGGGGCCTTCCCGCCGCATCCCTCGCCTCGCATCCCGATTCCTATGCGGTGAGTCTTCTCGGCCGCCGCGGAACTATACCTGTTATTGCTACTGCATCCTTCGGCTGGTAACCTCCTCTGCCGCCTTGGAACGTTCTCTTTGTCGGACGCGTCGCGGGATAAGGGGTTGGCACTGGTAGTCGCCCCAAGCGCGCCCGATGCATAGACCGCTCCGAGTCGACCTTGCTTTCAGCCTCTCACATGCATAGACCTCTCTGAGTCGACCCTGCAGCCTCTCACGTTTAGCCTTTGGAATCTCGCCTCACAACATGATTGCTATCCTTGATGCATCCCTTGCCTCGAGCCCTGATTGCTTTCTTGGCTGCATCCCTCCTCTCCTCACAGCCCGGTTGTCATCACTGCTTCATCCGTCGCTTCATGCATTCTGGCTGCTGGGCCCTTCCCACCGCACACCTCGATTGCTATCTCTTCTGCATCACACACCCCGATTGCTATCTCTGCTACATCCCTCGGCTCTCACTTCTGCATCCTTCGCCTCACACCTCGATTGCTATCAATGCTGCATCCGTAACCTCACACCCCGATTGCTATGCGGGGAGGCTCCTTGGCCGCCTTGGAAATTTCTGTGTGTCGGACGCACCGCGGGATAAGGGGTTGGCACTGGTAGTCGCCCCAAGTGCGCCCGATTCTTAGACCGCTTCGAGGTGACCTCGTAGCCTCTTTCGTCCAGGCTTCCTGCCTTCAACGCCCTTTTTACACCTCGATTGCTATGCGCGGGCTCGTTGGCGTCTATCACCTCTCTGCGAAGAGTGGCACGATGATTGTTGGGGTAAATCGTAGCAGTCCGATCTCTGGCCTTGGGCCATTGTGAGGGCTGATCGATTTCCTGTGCGCATCTCGTGTTCGCCCAGTAACAGACTCGACGACTTGTAATCGGTCTTGTTCCCGATTGTTCCTGGAGGTAGTCTTCGGAACTCTTGGATTTGACCTGTCACTCGAACTGTCCTCTTCCGAGGATGCTTGTGTGTGTGTGCTTGTGCCATTTCCTTGGCGGTATTAACGAGATATTAAAGAGCGGAGTGAGCGCCTCGCCCAGCTATGTTTGGGGCTCTCACTCCCTTACCCGGTGTGCGATCGCTTTGCACGTAGGTTGCGGAGCATCGCGACTCTTTCGATGTTTGGCGGTTGTCTTCCGGTGATGCGTTGGTCCCGAAGTGCACGTTACTAGCATTTCTGCCATTGTTCTCGATCTTTGGCACGTTCCTTCGTTGCAATTGGATATATATCTCCGTTTATACGCGCAGGCTTCTCCCGCCTATTCAGCGCTGTCCCACTCTCAGCACTCTCGTGGTCTCCTTGGCTTCTCTCTCCCGTGAGCGAGCTCTCTTCTCGAGTCTTTTCCATGTCCCATGGAGGTTGCCTTGCGAAATTCGGGCACACAAACGTGACCGGATAAGAGCGGAATTGCCTATGAGGAGAAGCTCACCTTAGGGAGCAGCAATGCCGAGTGTTTCGACAGAGGGTAGAGGGGGCGTTGTTTGGGCGGTTGCACAAAAGAGTGCTACGTTTGCACTGAAGGTTGCTTCTTCGTCTCCGACGAACTCTTCGAGGCAAAAAAGCTTGTTTACGGGGTCGAGGTGGGACTGTTCGTGCGAGTTGCGCCACCAAAAGTGCGTAGGGGGCATATACCTGGGAAATGGATGTCTCTGAGTGGCCTTACTCGGTCGCGTGCACGGTGCATTCTCTAACGGCAGGACTGTCGCGAGCATGTGCGGTTCGGATGTTTTCGGGTAAAGGGTTCCGTACGGGATGTTCTTCCCAGGCTCCTGTGAACCGAGACTCTGCATCGTCATGCTCCGGCTCCCGTGGGTGCTTCATGCCTCGTCGAGCTGTTTGTCGTGGACGATTAAGGCCGAGGCCTTCCTTCGAGAGGGGAATTGTTCAGGCTGGTCGAGGCGGGATTGTTCGTGCGGGGTGCACCACCAAAAGTGCGTAGGGGGCATATGCCTGGGAAATGGATGTCTCTGAGTGGCCTTACTCGGTCGCGTGCACGGTGCACAGTCTCACGGCATGACTGTCGCGAGCATCGACGGTGCGGTGGTTTTCGGGTAACCGGGTTCCGTACGGGATGTTCTTCCCAGGCTCCTGTGAACCGAGGCCCCTTGTCGTCGTGCTCCGGCCCGCAGAGGGTCCCGTTCCCCCATCGGGAGGGTCGCAGTGGTCACGGAGAATGGTTACCCAAGTCGCGCTCGGAAGGGAATGATTTGTGCATCGGTCGAGATGTGCTCGTCTGTGCGGGTTGCACCACAACATGTGTGTAGGGGGCATATACCTGGGAAATGGATGTCTCTGAGTGGCCTTACAATTGAGGTGGCTGCGTGCACGGTGTCGCCTGTTCAGATAGACGCGTCGTGAGCGGGGGCGTTTGGGAGTTTTCGGGTAAAGGGTTCCGTACGGGATGTTCTTCCCAGGTGCTTGTGAACCGGAGCTCCTTGATGCCACGTTCCGACTTTCACACGTCTTTTCCTTCCAGCGCGATGTTCTTCGTCGGCGCTTGGCGAGAGAGCCGGGCGACGGAAAATTGTTCTGTGCGGTCGAGGATGGCTTTTCTGTGCGGGGTGCGCCACTCCAAGTGTGTAGGGGGCATATGCCTGGGAAATGGATGTCTCTGAGTGGCCTTACAATTGAGGTGGTCGCGCGCACGACGCATTTTGCACAGATTCGACATTCGCGAGTAGGTTCGGCTTTGAGACCGAGGGTAAAGGGCTCCGTACGGGATAATCTTCCCAGGTGCTTGTGAACCGAAGCTCCCTGTCATACCTCTCCGGCCTGCACTCGTATTTTCCTCGCTCTGGGTCTTGAGGAGCACACTGCCCAGTTCCCGCATCTCCGTCCTTGGTCAACTTTGGGATGCGGGCGGGTTTTGTTCGATTGCAAGGATGGGCCGCATGCTTTCTAATTTTGGTTTCCCATGAGGGCGGGTCTGCCTCGCGGTCTCTCTGGCAGAGGTCCGGGGCGGCCCGCTCGTGGCCGGAAGCTACC